>NC_056726.1:1754355816-1754455816 GCF_019279795.1 Protopterus annectens | reverse complement strand
GTGTGGAACTTTCTCTCTAGGCCCCACTTAAAATAGATTATACTTAGTTGGATTATTTATTTATTTATTTAGTATTTATTTATTTGACATTTGTTTACTGAGATTGTCCGAATGGGACAAAATAACCCTTTTTCAACAGAGGTCCAGGGAAAAAAGCTCAAAACACAGACATATGGGTACTTACGTATTATCGCAACCAGATTTTTGCAAAAATACCACTTGCTTCCCAGCGTGAAATTTAAACCAGAAATGTATGCAGAATCACACAGAGAATGATATCTTAAAAAAACACTTTGTTTATGTAGGAAGAACAGTGTAATATTTGAAAAATGAATATTTGTTTGAAGGTATGCCGGTCCCGAAATCATGTCACTCATACTACAGTTCCAAGTCCTGTTATGTGTTAGGCATATTCCTTTTCTCAAGCTGGAAAATGTTGTCAAAGTTAAACTTGACATTTGAAGGATCATCTGTGTAGTTATTGACTGGTGGTGAACTGTGCCAAAAAAAAGTAAGCTAAATATTCACAATCCGTTTGCAGGATTTGCCAGGGACAAAAAAGGAGTCAATAGCATTTTTCCAGCAGTAAGGGATTAAAACCAGCAAGTAAAGAATGCTGTTCAGGGCATTCAATGAGATTGTACTTCTTGAAGCAAATCTTTTGGAAATGCAATTCAGAGAACTGCTACTAACACATAAGAGTTTGGGTTGGCAATTTCTTTGATGGCAGTAGAATTAATTTTACCACCACTGTCCATTTCATTTATTGTTGGTCGAAGCAGATGACATTGATAAGTTTCTGTCAGGAAGAACTGGTCATGGCTGACAAGACTGTCATAGACTGGAGTAACTAGTTAAGGGATCTTAGAAATGGAGAAACAGGGCAAGAAACAAATCAAAGGGCCAGGATGTATTGTGGAAATAGACAAAACTCTATTTACTCATCGTAAAAGTAATACTGGTCATATTTTCCCTCAACAGTCGGTATTTGGAGGGATATGTAGGAGACAAGAGAGACACTTCTTGCTGAAGTCCCCGCTAGAACAGCTGCAACATTATTTAGAAAAATCACAGAATACATAAAAGAGGGCAGCACTGTTTACTCTGATTCCTGGCGGGCATATCAAACCCAACAACTACAAGAAGCTGGTTTTACCCATGAGACTGTAAACCATAACTACAACTTCATAGATCCAGACACAAGAGTTCACACACAGCAAATAGAGAGAATGTGGGGATCTGTCAAGCCAAGGAACAAGAGACAGAGAGGAACTGCATGACACCACTTGGACTCCTACCTAGTGGAATATATCTGGCAAAAAACACAGCTTGGACAGAAGAAAGACAAATCTGATGCAATGCTGATGGCAATGTAAGACAATTTCCCCCCACACAAAAAACAATAAACCAGTATGCTGCCATTAAACATCCACTAAACAGTCCAACAGTAACTACTATCCACAAGGATAGCACCATCAGAATACAACAAAATAAATCAGTATTGTCAATGACTCCAAAAATGATTATCATACTTCCACTTAACACAACTGCCTCTATTGTACAAGTAGTTTATCAAGTGTGCACAAACATATTTTCTTACTTATTCTCATTAACGTTCTATTCACCAGTTTGTAAAAATAAATCAAACAATTTACAAAAAAAGATTTGCAGGTCTCCATGCCTTATTCTCTGAAAAAGGCATTGTAAATGTCTAAGTAATCCATGTTGCAGTATGGCAGCAGTTCAACCAAACAGTTCCCAGGTGTACGCTTTTCATTTCCTGCAGCACGGCAGCAGTGTAACCAGCTTTACAATATGCAAACTAAGATTCACATCTCCATGTTAATTTAGCTTACCAAGTTTAAGGACAAACTAATTCATACCCACTGAAAACATCAAATTCCACCTTAACATAACTCCCACTATCCGTTTTTAGGCCAACAAGCGTATTGCCGCAACCTCGGAAATCTAGTTGCAAGAATACATCAGTACCAACTTATGTAACAATAAACATAACACTCAGATCTTACAGTATCATCACATAATTTCATATAAGGACAATCCAATATTACCGTTTCTCAGTATAGATGAATGGGTGTTTCAGTAATAGGACAATAAGCAGCTATAACATCACTATAATGGGCGGCGCAGTGGTGAAAAGGTTTGCATTGTCACCTCACAGCAAGAGGTTCTACGGATTGATTCTCATCTCCATGTTAATTTAGCTTACCAAATTTAAGGACAAATGAATTCATACCCACTGAAAACATCAAATTCCACCTTAACACAACTCCCACTATCTGTTTTTAGGTCAACAAGCATATTACCGCAACCTCGGAAATCTGGTTGCAAGAATACATCAGTACCAACTTATGTAACAATAAACATAACACTCAGATCTTACAGTGTCATCACATAATTTCAAATAAGGACAATCCAATATTACTGTTTATCAGTATAGATGAATGGGTGTTTCAGTAATAGGACAATAAGCAGCTATAACATCACTATAATGGACAGCGCAGTGATGAAACGGTTTGCATTGTCACCTCACAGCAAGAGGTTCTACGGACTGATTCTCAGATGGGGTGTCTTCTGTGCAGAGTTTGCATGTCCTCCCTACATTCTTGTGGGTTTCCTCTGGGTGCTCTGATTTCCTCCCACATTACAAAGACATGCATTTGGAGTGTTTCTCACCAGCCCTCCACTGAAAATTGGCTCGTTCTAAATCTGACTTTCCCGTAAACTAATGCTAAACAAATAATAAAATAACAGTGAGAAATAACTCAGTAAAAGTACAAGTAAAAAAACATACAGTAAACAATACAAGTAAAATAGTTGAATATAGGAGAAGAGGGAGCTGAGCACAGAAGATGAGGTAGATGTCAAATTAACCTGGAGTAGTGCAGGTTATACCAGTAAACACATGCTAAATACAAATGATTAGTTTTTTTGCTGTTAAAAAAAAAAAACAAGAATAGTGCAGTGTGTCTAAACTGTGAGAAAAAGGCTGGTTTTGTTAATAATATATAGTGGTATATCCAACAACACCAAGAACCAGGCAAAAAACACTGTAAAGAAAGGAATCCACAGACATGAACTCTCTTTGGATGAAAAATGTATTGATACAAGTTAAGGTCTTTCGTCAGTCAAATCAGCTGACTTCCTCAGCTGTTCTCCTCAGAAGCTCATTAGTAAATCTGCCTGCAAAGAACATCAGTAGTAATTGAGACACATTGTGGACATTTCAGGTGTACACTGTACAAGAATGTGTCTTGACAGCTCAAAGTACATTTGCCTGTACATAAAAGTAGCAAACAGAAAAGTGACACTCTGCAAAAGATACCAGCATCATTTAAATCTACGTTGACCCAGAAGAAAGAGTGGAAATGAAAATGTTGGACAGTATAGAAAAGAGGGAAACAAGCAGGGAAGCAAATATGGTAAGCATTTAATGAAAGCTCAGGAGGAGGAAGAGGAAAAAGTAGGGTAACTTTTTTGGGGGGCAACAGGTGCCCATTTTATGTTAACCATTTGAAATGTCTGGTCCCAAATGCAGAGACTGAATGGTCAAATGAATGGACCTACATATACTAAGTCCAAGATGCCTTTTCTCAGAATATTCCTTTTTCTCCAAGGTATGGTAATCTCAGAGTTTATACACATAACTTTGAGGGGAGTAAGGGGCTTGCCCCCCACATGAGGGAGAGTGCAGGGGGGCTTCCCCCCTGCAACATAAGCTTTAAGGAGGAGAGCAATTTATAAGACTCGCTCTTCTCCTGTGTTTTCAGTCCTTTTGTTTTTTTGGCTTTTCAGCACTCAGCATTTCAAGTGCCAACATTGATACAGGGAGCACATTTTGCACATAAGAGACATACCTCTCTAACTGTGACAACATACTGTAGCAAAGTTATGCAGTACATGTCAGGCCAACTGGTGAATAATGGGGTCAATGTAGAAAAAATAATTATGAATTAAGGACAGTTAATTAATATGCAGAATCAGTACTGATTGTTCATGGGAAAGGAAGAATGGGTGATTAAAGAAAAGGTGTTCAGTTAAGAGGCATGTCAAGAAGGGTAGTTTGGGAAGGAAGAAATGGGCTTTTGAATGGAAAAAGACAGGCTTGTGAGCAGGAGCTAATAGACACACAGAAGATAAGACTGACAGAGAATGTGCTGACACAGTGAGGAGGATTAGATAACAAACAAGGGATAGCAAAGGCACAAAAGAGAGGGGTAATGCCATGATGGGGAATAGGACTGGGTCATGCAGTTAGCATTCCTGCCTACCTGTGACTCAGTGGGAGCCTAAATACCACCCTAGGCCCTAGCACTGGGACCTGGCTCAGATAGAGGAGCCAGTGTAGAGCAAGGATGCAATTCAATGAGCCACTGCAGGATGGTCTCTCGATTGCTGATATGGGCATCTTGCCAAGGGTCAAACAACTCCTTGATCATGTCTGACAGTTGCCTACGTGTGACAAAGGTGTCACCTACACTGTTGCAGCCACGGGTGAAAACAAGATTACCCACCTCCAATGCAGGGCTGAATGACGTTTCCTGCAGCTGATGTTTGCCCTGAGGAGGTGACCCTTACACCGTGGCCCACAGATGGGGTATATGGCAATACCATATGGGGGAGCTGGTAGTCCTTGCTTGATTGATGCTTACAGATATGCAAATGCTACTGTATATAATTGTGAAATAAATGAAGAAAAAATACATAAAAAGGCAAACCAAAATATGTAACAGAAAGGATAGTGAAAGAGAGGTCAGGAGAGAAAAAAGTACACAGAATGAAAGAAATGAAACTCATATACATTACTGTCTTATAGCTTGATAGATGCTTACATGAAACTACAACAAATGCCATCCCAAATCTGTAATGATAGCCTGAAACACAGTGGATGGTTGTACTCAAAATCACATAAATCAGCAAATGCAAGCTGAAAGACAATGCCTTAATGTGTTGAGCAACTTTAACTTTCCTCACTGAACCCTGCAGTCCAGCAGCCACTAAGCATCAAACTCATATGCTGCTACTTCTGTAATATGGAAATTGGAGCAGAATTGGCAGTAAAGGACAAAAGTTACTTTTGCACACTACAACTATAATGGTGGAACATACAGTCTGCAACATGGATAACTGTGCAGAGTTCTGACAATACTATAACCTGTATTAACAAGCATGTTTACCTACCCTAAAACCTTGTAAGGTGCTCAGCACTCCTGTGCAACTGCACATTCTTTGCTTTGCTTCAGGGATTCTGGAGAGGAACAGGTATGTGTAAGATCTGTATACCACATACTTTCATTATGTATGTGTAGGTAGGCAAAAATTAATTCCACTCCATCTCTGGTGGTGTAACTGTAACCTCTGCCTCCAACCACCCAAGGAGTTTGGAATACCATCTCATGAAGTCATTGTAATGATGGCAGAATTGCTCATGTTTGCACAGGATTTTGGTAGCCACTTTCACTATTTTGGCCATAGAATTCTATGCTTCTGTTTTATACTGGGGGCCTTCATAACCCTCCTGCAGTAAGTGTTGTTGGTGGTCACAATGGAGTAATTGGAAGAAAATATTGGTCTCTTATATGCACCACCACTGAACCCTGCAATATGCTGTATCTTCAGCAAACAAGCTTAATATCACATAAATAGCAGAGCAATATGGCTGGGTAAATCCCAGCCATGTCAGTTATCTGTTTTGCAAACTGCTGTGTAACATGGGTTAACTCAGCTGCACAGACTTTGCTGGAACTGTCAGACATGCATACCAAACTGCAGTATTTGTACATTGGACTATAAGCTATGAAAATGGCAGCAATAGCTGTGTAACAAAGCTTGGCTTAGGAGCCATTATTACATACAATACAGTGACTCCATTCAAACTAGATAAGATGTGTAGTTACATTACCTCCGCTGTGCCATACAGTTAACTGCACCTGCATGATGATACCTGCAGGTACCTAGGCATGTGCACAACACCATGTAGAAGTTTGCACAAAGTTTTTGGATTACAAGTGACATGCACATTGGGTGATTCACACAAGAATAAGTTGAACTCTCATTTGCATAATCACCACTCGTAAGTGACAGATTTTCCAGGATATAAGCAAGACGGGTCTGCAGTGGGCCTCATTGTGCTATATAAAACATCACAGAGCTGCACATTTGAATGTGGTTCTAGGTGTTTTCAATACAGACTTGCTGAAAGTATTGAAGGTAAATGCATTTTTTCCTCCATATTTACTTGAAAATGCATTTACACTGTGCATATCGTACATTCCATGGTACATTACTTTTGGCAGAAGCTGTGGCGTATTGCATTTGCATAATGAAAATAGTTAAAGCCATGAAAGTTTTGTGCTTAAGAAATAATCCATGTAATAGGAGACACACCAAGCAGCAATAATACAGTGCAGATCTCAAATACAGCAGGCTAGCCTTAAGACTGGAATGGCACAATGCATTTTAATGAGTGGATAATTGTTTGTGTATAGGACTTATTACCCATCTGATTTTAATCCTGACAGGGAGGCATTCTTGGCAATATGTTTACTTACCAGTTGTTATGTCTGTATTTTTTTTTTTGGGGGGGGGGGGATTTTAACCCTGACAGGGGGACATTGTTGGCAGTATGCTTACTTGCCAGTTGTTATGGCTGCTTTTTTTTTGGGGGGGGGGTTAACATGTTATTATGGTGCTTGTAGATGGTGGGAAGTTTAGGTCTAGGTCCTTTATGTGTACAAGTTTTACCCTCAATAGCATATACAATTAGGCATACAATAAAGCAATGACTGCCATGCTGAAAGAAGTGTTTTCCATACCCATGACAATATGCCTGGCAAGGATAAACTAGAGAGCACCACTGTTGCAAATGTGTAAAAAAACAGGTTTTCAGGTGCTAGAATGAGGTATTACAGCAAGCCCTCCTTTTCTGTGGCCATTGGCTGTTTGGGAAGACTGCTTCTGCTGCCTGGGCCTATCTAGGCTGTGCATGGAAAGATCTTGTGGTAGTTATCAATGCAGTTTGGGGAAAGGACTACACTTATGAGCATGTCTGCTATAGGGCCACATAAATCACCCCGTGGCTGAATAAAGAGCTGCGCCACTTGCATGGGAAGGGAGGTCAAAGAAAGGAGGGCCATTGGTCAAGCAACCACTGATGGAGGTGAAGGAGTTCCTGCCCTTTGTAAGAGGCACTGCAACATCTGGACAATGCCACAGAATACATCTCTAGCTGTCCAGATATTTGCAGAATGGCCACATTTTGTCCTCAAATTTGTGGTTTGTTCTGCATAAAATGTGTGGTTTTCTGGCACATTATTGAGGCTTGAAGCCATAAAATAATGACAGACATTTGAGTTTCAGACATTATAACCTTTAGAAAATTCATGCTACAGCAAAACACGTTATTCTATCAACTTTCTATGTTTATAAGAACAATATTTTAAAAAAGTCCCTATTTTGTAACCTTTGCAACCCTATAGATTCATAGGCAAATACTAGGTTAGCTGTCCTTGTAGATCATTTTAAGCTTAGCCAGTTTCCCTTGGTGAGACTTAAAACCTTTATCTATTGTCTGTGATGTAAGCACCTTAACCATTATGCCAACTCCAAAGTTGAAAATTTCCCTTCTTGGAATTAAAACCCTAGTCTTGTACTTCTTGACCCAAGACCTTACCTACTGACCTACATCTCAACTTCTCAAAAATGATTGATGACTTTGTCCATATTTCATGTACTAAGAGGTTGAGAGGTATGTTCCACAGTGAAGTGTAATTCATTGGAGCAGAACTGCAATATGCCTCTGGGATATCAAAAGGAGATGCCCCAGGTGGGTACTCTGATATCTATACTTATAAATAAATAGTATGCAAATTTACAAAGCAATTACTTCCTGTCTGACTAACAATATGTGTATCTGGGTACCTTAGGAACATCAGAGATACATCTGGCAAGGGCACCTGCATGAAGTAAGGTATTTATCCATACTGTTGGGCAACACTGTTGCATTACATTTGCAGTAGGACTAGGCTCAAGATGGTGGGTAGACTTACACTGAGATTTATCACTATCAGGCAGCATCACTGCAAAAATGACACTGCTGATGGGGGAAGATCATCTTGCTCTATTAATATTAGAGATGATGAGCTGGAATGATGAGGCGGTACAGTTGATGTATTAGACAAAGGGAATGTCACCACCAGATCCCCTGATTAAACTACAGACACGCCTCTGTGCCTGGACAACCAAAGAGACATAAATCACACTTGGTGGAGAGGTTACAGGAGTCACTCAAAGTCAGGGTAATGTGATATCTTGCTACCCAGCAGTAGCCATATGAGCCAAAATCCCCATAGGGTGAGGGGATACACACAGGGAAATGAGTACTGCTGCTCATTGCAGATGTAAGTACCAACCTTCCCCTGAAGTAGCTGCACCAACGGCTGTGATCCAATGCATTTGCAGGGCTAATATGGAGGCACAAGCTAATATCATCACAGCCATTTCAGAGTTACTACAGTTAATGTAGGCTGTGCAGGATAACCTCCAGAAATACATGTCCCATTTGTGCAATAGTTTTGACAGACTGAATTACATGCTAACAAATGCCATGCCTTCTTATGCTCACATGCTGTGCATGAGGTACCATTCATGAAACTATTCCACCACTATCTCCAAGAATGATGGCCATCATGGCTGTGGACACCTTAGCTCATGATGATGCAACCCTAGCACCTCCACATCTACATCTGTTGTGTTGTTGACTATGACCAGGAGAGGACATCCCTGGGGCCATGGCAATTGGGGCAGTGGTACCTTTGGTAATGGATGTTGTTCATGGTCCTGTGGCATGCCACTATGTAGCCTGGGCTGTAGTACAACTTATGCATCTCATAGTAGAGGTGGCTCACATGGATGGGCACATACACAGGATGTCTAGCCCTCTATCATCCATGCTCTGGACATGTTAAGTAGATCAAACTACTGTACTTCAACTAGTACCGACACACATGACACACACACACACACACACACACACACACACACACACACACACACACACACACATAGGTGTGTGTGTGTGTGTGTGTGTGTGTGTGTGTGTGTGTGTGTGTGTGTGTGTGTGTGTGTGTGTGTGTGTGTGTGTGTGTGTGTGTGTGTGTGTGTATAAATCAAACCTCAGAGAGTGTGTGTGTGTGTGTCAGCTATTGGGGCAGGGACACAAAGCACTGGTTGGACAGAGAGGGTGCTGGAGGCCTTGGGCTTGGTCACTCAGCTGAGATCTGAACTCTATAGCTGTGTCAGTGGGGAGTCTTATTGGGGATCTGGAGAAGGAGAGAGAAACCAGACCCAGGCTGACTGTGGTCTCTGTGTTCTCTTAAAGTGAAATTGCACTTGATGCAGAGAGATGCATCTGGAAATACTATGTGTTTGTTTGTACTTGTCATCCTCCCAGTGTGTACATCTCCCCTGTTGCCAGTGGTGAGAACTGAGGGTCCTTCATTACTGGGCTAGTGGTGGGGTGTCACATCAAGCATTGCCAGTAGGATAACCTTAAAAAAAGTTATCCCTCACAAACTATTGGTAGAAGTCACACATGTGTCATATGTGGGAGTTGTGACAACTACCCAACTGGCCTGCACATGCATTATAAATGACAACTCTGTGCATTACAGCCCTGCTGAGAGTTGATGAAGTCATAACCTTTCTGTTTCATATAACTTCTTCCAGGTTCCCCATGAGGGGCTTTTATTTCAATGTGGATGCTGTCTATGGCCTCCAGTACCTCAGAGAAATTTGCTATATCATATAAGTCCTGCATGGTGCCAGCTGTTTCCACTGTGGCATGTGGAAACAGGAAATATTTTCTCACATGATGCAGCATGGTATCAAGAAACTGATGGAGTATTCTTGAGTCAGATGCCTGAAATATCCTCACTGTGTCCTTGGTTGTTCACTGAAAGGTCCCTGTTGCTAGCACATGACATACCTTAATTTCCACTGGGTAGGTAATCCATGACTCCCATGGGCCTGCAGATGTGGTGGACACACATATATCAGATCTTGTAAGGAACCCCTATTCACACTGTACTAGTCTACAATACAGGTGTTGTGGCGTATTTGAAATGTTAAGAACAGACATACGACATGGCAATATGGGCAATAACATAAACCAGTGTGGCTTGTAGCATCAATAAAAGCCCTTATATGTACACATTAACAAATGCTGAAGATGCCAACATTTTCGCAGTTATGTAGCATGAACCCTGAGATTCAACAACACTAGTGTTATAGCACCATGTCATATTCTTTACAGATTTCTGAAGCACTCTGCCATCTTGATTTAGTTCATTTGCATACACAGCACCATTTATTTTGACAATGTTGTATATTACCATCTATTTATGGAGTCATTCACTAATACAATGGCCAGCTATGCTGCGCAGCATTCCCAGCTCATGCTACATGTGACTCTAAATCACACACAACCAAAATGAGGTCACTTATTATACAAAGCTACTTATTGCAATGCAGCTAAGGCTTCTGAATCCCATTGAGTCTTTCTTCCAGGTCTCTCTGTTTGTCCCTTTAGTCTTTTATAGATCCAGTCTATTTCTTCCAAAAGATTAGTTTTTTTAGATATATAAAAGAAAGGATATCTTTTAAAGAGTCAAAAACACATTTTTAGGGAATTTACCAGTGGTGATCACACTTTTCGTTTTTTTTTTTTTTCATTACATCCTGTGAATAGTCATTTTCAAATGTCATGACAAAAACTATTAATTTTCAGAGGAGAATTTGCAAAACAGTTTTAATTGCAAGTTTTTTTTTATCCAGATGTGAGATGAACATAACAGTTATAGACCTGTGAGGGACTCCTTTCTTAGATTAATGTTTTGCGGGAGAATTATGGTATATTTCTATACCACTGGACAAGCCCCCCTGAAAATGTGACACTTGTAGAATCCAGATGGGGAGTAATTTGACCATATTTTTTCCTTCCATTTGTCATATTCTTAAATTATTTATTTTCTCCCAGTTTTCTAAATCTACCTTATCAAGTAGTGAATTATGTCTTAGCAAAACTTCTGTGTAGCTTTCTTGCTCACTCTGTCTTCCTCTAGGTTTTTAAAATTGTTTTTATTCTGAAGGGGTTTAATTTTTCAAAATGCTTAGGTTTTTACATAGCTCAGTGTGAATGAACCCCATTTCCAAGTCAGGGCATAATTAAAGTTTATAAAATCAGTTTTGCTTTAGTCTTTCACATTTGATAAGAGTCTGCTCAGCATGCTCACTGTACCCATAAATGTCACTTTTTGCAGTTCATAAGACATTACTTTTATCTGTAATTTTCTGTTATGGGGGCAACACTTTAAACACGGCTGCTGAGCTCCGAATCCAGTGTCTTGTCATGTCTTTTTGGTCTTGTGTAAAATTTAGAATTGACATCTCCTTTTTTAAATATTATCCAGTAAAATATTTTATACACACCTGGTTAGATGAAGAGCAAAAGACATGACAAGACACTGGATTTGGAGCTCAGCAACCACGTTTAAAGTGTTGCTCCAATAATAGCAAAGTACAAAAAAGGAATTTCTCCATAATTTAAACACTATGCAGCCCATTACAACTACACTTGTACGTACATCCTCCAAAAACACAATTTCCTTACTTACAGTTATCTGGCTTCTGGCAGCTGTGATCGGAATCATGAAACAGCTGGTAGCTGTGAAGCATTTTTTTTAAAGTGGCAGCTACTGCTTTAAAAGGGTTTCCCTGACAAAGGAAATAACCATTGTTAGGAAGTACAAATAATGTACGGAAGTTAAAGTAGTGATCATGTACCTGATATAACATATATTATCAGTATCTTACCGAGGTTCTGCTTTCCCAGGTTTCGGTTGCATGTTTTTTTTTATTTGATTTGTCTGGCTGCTACGTAAGAGGGAAACACTTTAAATGCAGTCAGTGAGCTCCGAATCCACTGTCTTGTCATGTCTTTTTGGTCTTAATCTAACCAGGTGTGAGAAAAATTTAGAAGTGACATCTCCTTTTTTAAAATATTATCCAGTAAAATTTTTTATAGACACCTGGTTAGATTTAAGACCCAAAAGGACATGACAAGACACTGGATTCGGAGCTCAGCAACTGTGTTTAAAGTGCTGCCCTGATAACAGAAAATAGCATCAATATCAATAGCATATCTAAATAAGTTTGAAGATTATTTTTATTAAGCCATTTGTTCCTACTGCAGCTGGAACTATTTCCATATCATTTTTTCACATTGCTCTAGTTTCTGCTTGCAAGTCTTGCTATTTTACAAATTTGGCTCTTTCAGTTTCTAATACTCTATAGTCACTAAATGTAGCAATTTTAATAGTCAATATTATTTCCATCATTTTCTCTTGAAATACAATATCCAGTCTGTTTCTACCTTTTTAGCCGGAAATTTGGGATGATCCCATGTGATCATTATTTTGTCACTTTCAATAATCCTGTGCAGTTCATATTTCCAGTGTCTCCCAGCTACCTCTATGTTGTAATGTTTACACAGTCTCCACTGCAACAACCTTGTTACATTGTTATTTTTCAGCCATATGTGCATCACAGCCTTCAAACAGATGTGCAACTGTCATTCTGTACTGCAAAATCGAGGTTTGCCTGAATGTCCTACCTTTTCCATTGAATTAGTGAACCTTCTAGTACATTTTCCATTGTCTTGGGCTGCCAGTATTAACTCTTCATCTTTTATTTGAAATTCACCTTGTCTGAGCCATGTGTTTGTCAACTCTTAGACAACATTCAATTGTTCCAATAGATCTCTGGACTTTTTAATATAACTCTGGTCTTTCGATTTACATTTTCTTTTTTCCTAATCTTATTCTTTTTTTTTTTCTTTTGCTTATTTGCACTTTCTGTTGCCAACTTTTTTTATCTACTTTTGTTTGGATTTCCTGCCTGCTAGTTTCCTAAAGTCATCTGCTAACCTAGGCAAAGAAGTCATCTTAGACTTATCTTATTCAAGTTTTAAAACTTTCAGTATGTTTGACTCTGATGCTGTCAATAAATGTGAATGCAATCCCACAGTCACTGACCTTTATGTATAGTCGATTTCAAAGAGGACCATGCCTCCTTCAGACAGAGGGATATACAATTTTGGAAAAAAAATTGGTTCTTGTATATCATTTTATGGGCATAAATCAATGTTCTTGTTTCCCTGTCAAGCCTATCCAGCTCTTTTTTTGGCCAGTCTATTAAGCAAAAGCTGTAAGTTAAAATGGGAAGTGCAAGTTGATTTACATCTTGAACTTTATTCCTAGCAGTCAAAGCAGTTTTTAGTATTAATTTTAATCTTCTAAAATACTCCTTACTGAGTTTTGTTCTCATTTGCTCATGTTGTATTGCTCCCCTTCAACTATTTCAAGATATATGTGCACTCCTTCATGTTCCAAATTTTTATATCACATTCCTCCCGAAGTTTTATATTTTCTTGATTTTTTGCACATTTGTCATGACCAAATAATATTCCTAGGTCATTTGCGAAAGTTTTAATAACTTGTAGCTGTTCTTTTAAGTGTTTATCTGATGACCTATACAATTTTAGATCATCCAAAAAATGTAGATGAGATATCCCCTGACTTGATGATTTTCTTGGAGCCAAGCTGAATCTGTGACATGGGCTGCTTAGTAAACATCTGTGGACAAGACAAAACAGGAATAGTGACAACAAATTGCTCTGGGATATTCGGCATTGGATTTTCACAGCCTGGATAGCAAATTGCCCTTTTTTGAGGTTCAACTACAATGTGGTTTGTCACTTCTTCATAGTAACTGCAGTAAAGTTTTTCAATGTGTAATGGATCTTGTACATTTATAAGCATTCTATGATCCGGAAGTGAGGAATACTGTCAAATGCTTTTCTGTAATCTATCCATGTAATACTGAGATTCCTGTTCTTTTTACAGGTCTCCATTATGGCTTTCTTTAAGAAAAGATTATCCTTTGTTCCATATGAATCTCTCTCAGTCCCTTTCTGTTCTATGGCCACAATTGGATTATCTGCATCAATTCCTGTATATAACTTATAGGTTATTTGGGGTTTATTATCAAAACATCGAACATGTGAATGTAAACCTATCAAAAATGCGGTTCACATGTTCGATGTTTACAACACTACATAGGCTGAAATATCATATTTAAGGCAAACAAAGTCAAATTTGACTTCTGCAGAATGAAATCCCTTAGCAGCAGGAAGTACAGACCAGATCTGTACTGCACAACATTGACAGTCATGTTTTTGTGGGGGGGGGGCAAGCCCCCCTGCACCCCCCTGTGGGGGGCTGCGCCCCCACACCCCCTGCCAATTACATATTTCAACTCTGAGATCGCACTACAGTGCAGAAAAGGGTATCTCTCCCAATCCGCACTGTCTTGCGATCTCACTGTATTCAGACTGCAGGGTTACATTTAGCCGACAGTGTAAAGGTTGCACCTGTCATCACTGGGCTTCCGGATATTGGCTAAGGCTCTTGCCATCCCCATAGTGCCTTTTTTAGGCAAGGCTCAAAAGACAAACCCACCTCCTTAGAAAACAAAAATGGAAAAAAACTAAGGGTAATGCTGCTCAACGCCAGAAGTCTAAATCTCAAGATGCAGGCACTCGATGCACTCCTCAGTATGGAGAACATTGACGTCTGTGCAGTAACTGAAACTTGGTTCAAGGCTCCTGAGAGCACCCCAGCGCTACCAGGCTATACCTCGTATCATGCTTTTCGGCCCCAAAACCCGGGCCGAGCCACAAAGGGAGGGGCAGTGTCCATATTCATCAAGGACACCCACACCTCCAGGTTAGTAGCAACACATGAAGCATCAGAGACCATACAGGTGCAACTAACCATAGGCAAAACTGCTATACAACTGGTAGCATGTTACAGACCACCCTCCCAATCTCAGGAACCCCACTCAGCCTTCCTGAAGACATTGAAGGATATGAATGTATCACAAAATACCATCATACTGGGAGACTTCAACTACCCAAACATAGATTGGGTACATTATTCTAGCCCTAACACCCTAGCCCAAAGGTTCCTGGAATTCATAAATTCAAATGCACTAGAACAACTAGTCACCTCTCCCACTAGGGGAGATAATATACTAGACCTGATCATCACAAACATGGGGACAAAATGCTCCACACCGGAGGTATACCCCTCACTAGTGAGATCTGACCACAAACTAATCACCCTGGATATATATATTCCCACCTCCACCCCCAGCACAAAAGACCACAGTGAAAAACTTCTCAAAAGCAGACTTCACTCTTCTTAAGACTGAGATGGTATCCTTTAAGCCCACTGGGCCAGTGGATACCACATCCCACAATGCCAAATCCTGCACAAATGCTTTCTATGGACATCTCCAAGAATGCATGGATCATGCAATCCGAAATAAATCCAAGTCCCTCTCCACCAAAGGCAAGCGTCCTGTCTGGTGGACCTCAGCCATTAACAAATTGTATAACAAAAGAAGGAAGCTACTGCACGACAGAGCAAAATCCCATAAAGGGAAGACATCTCTGATCAACATTAGCAGAAAACTACGTTCTCTCATAAAAACATCCAAGGCCAACTTTGAGAGAAAAATCGCTAAGGACACTAAAGATAACCACAAAGCCTTCTTCAGCTATGTTAGGAAACCTGGGCGGAAACCCTCAGATATGCTCAGAGTTAGTTCACAACAACAAAAAATACACTGAACCCACAGATATTGCCAACATTCTGGCTGACAGGTTCAGTGCAAATTTCCCTCCTCCCTCACCCCCAAAAGAAGAAATACTTATCCCAGCTGAATGTAATCTCCCTGTCATCTCAGATGTCCAAGTGAGAACCGCCCTCAACAAAGCTAAAAACACAGCATCAATGGGACCTGACGGTATCCCGGGTTGCATGCTACGTGAACTCCAAGAGGAGCTAAACCCGCACATAAAAATGCTATTTAACCTTAGCCTTACTACAGGATATATACCTGAACACTGGCGTACAGCAACAGTGGTCCCACTCCACAAAGGGGGTACTTCTACAGACCCTGGGAACTACCACCCCATAAGCTTAACCAGCCTGGTCTGCAAAGCTATGGAAAGAATCATTATGGAACTCATAAACAGAGACATAGGGGACCTACAGACACTTGACCCCACCCAGTTCGGCTTTGTAAAGGGCAGATCCTGCCTTTTGAACCTGGTTGACTTTTTCGAAACAGTCACTAGAGCCATTGATGAGGGCAAAGCAGTCCATACAGCCTACCTGGACTTGGCTCAGGCCTTCGACACAATACCCCACTCAGGCATCATAGATAAGCTCAACAGCTTAAACGTAAACTCTTATGTCACTAGATGGGTTGCAAACTGGCTAAAGGACAGAACCCATAGAGTTAAAATCACTGGAGCAATGTCAGACTCAAAGCCAGTCACAAGTGGTGTCCCACAGGGATCTGTCCTGGGACCCCTCTTGTTCGGCATTTATTTCTCAGATGTTAAAGCAAACATGGGAGGGTTGTGGCTGAGAAAGTTCGCAGATGACTGCAAACTAGGCACCATATTCGATACACCAGCGGACACATACATCCTACAAAAAGGCCTCACAGAAACGGACAACTGGTGCCGGAGTCACGGCCTTAAACTAAATGCCAAAAAATGTATAGTCATCCCCTTTGGGAAAAACAAAGTACCCACAAATTATCACATAGACAGCAACCCACTGAGTACAGAAAAAGTAATCAGAGACCTAGGGACCCAAGTCGACAGCGACCTCTCATTTGACACTCACGTTGCCAAAGTGGTTAGAAAAACATTCTACCTTGCACACCTCATCATGAAGGGATTCACATCCAGATCCAAGGATGTCATTGTACCCCTATACTCCTCCCTCATCAGACCCATGATTGAGTACAATGCCCCATTTGGTATGTACCTCACCCGGCATTTGCAACAGCTGGAGAGGCCACAAAAGTACCTCACCAAGAGGATCAAGGGTCTCCAACATATGTCTTATTCTGCCAGACTAAAGAAACTCCAGCTCTATTCAGTAGCATACCGCCTGCTCAGAGGTGATCTCTGCCTGATGTACAAGGCCATGTCCAATCAGGATCTGATGGACATGCTCCACCTCAAAAAATCCAAATCCATCAGGACCACTAGAGCTAAAGACTTAAACCTCGGCACAAGTATGAATAGGAAATGCTGGAGGGATAGATTCATAACCTAGAGGCTTCCCATGCTTTGGAACAAGATCCCAGTTCATGTTAGGCAGAGCCCCTCACTGACTCTCTTCAAGAGAAATCTTGATGAGTGGATGGAAGATCGTAAGTTTAGCCCAGGGGTCACATCTGTGTCACTACTAGACAGGGGCACAGTAAACTAACTCTATTATATAAGGGGACCTTCATTGTGTCACTACTAGACAGAGGCACAGTATTCTATATCTATTCTGTGCATTTTTGTACCATTTCATGGGGTGGCGAAAGCCACATCACTATGGCTAGGCTTACAAATGCCCCAGGGCAGATAGCCTAGTACTAAACTATGAAACTATGAAACTATATTAACAGTCGGTCTTCCAGGGTCGACATTTCAATGTTCTACTAAAGTTATCTCTGCATTCTGAATAATGCACTTGTCAGTTCCACACAAGGCACACTCGACATATTGATAGTAAACTGTTCTTGGGAGACAGGTTATTGGATGCTAGTTCTTAGGGTGATTTGCAGGTTCACTTTTAAGTATGAGTATGGTTTTCCCAATTATTAACCAGTCTGGTGACATTTCAGGGTGTACATATAAGCAGCTTTTACTCAAGGCTAAATCACAATGCAAAGATTATCTTTAACCAAATGTATGGTACAGCATCTGGACCCGGCATTTTCCATTTGGGAGCTTTTCTTAACTTTATCTCTATCTCAGTAGGAGTTACTTCATTCCAGTCCATATCTTCTGTATCAAAGTCTCTTAATTGTTTTTTTTTTTTACTTCTTTTATCCACTCGATGTATTTGTTGTGTTCAACTGGGTCCTCATATTTCCTCTACTTTTTGCAGTGTCTCAGCTATTGCTGTTTATTCTCCTAGCTGACTGTAGAATTTCTTTGGGTCATCCCTAAACTGTTTGCTTTGTGTCCTTTATTTATATTTCACATTGCATTGCCTAAGTGTTTCAGCATGCACAGAGGTTTTTATTTTATTGCTAGACATAGTAGAATTCAAATTGCTTTGATTTTGCACTTTTGCTTTAGCTCATTCACTTTAATAAAGTTTTTTTTTAGATTGATTTTCTTTGTGTATTTCTCAAATAATGATACTTCTTTTCTTAATTGTTTCACAATAGTTTCTAGTCGGTGCTTCCATTGTGGGGATGTACTTGCTGCTTTATTGTCTTTTACTAATTGATGCATTCGTAGTAACACCTTGTCTGCTATTAGTTTCACTCCAAACTTGAGACTTCTGTGTTACTGTTGTTTCTTTTGTAACATTCACCATGTCTGGGTACCTTTGCCTATATGTATCATCAAATATCTTTGACTTTGATTTGCATCTATTAGTCACAATTGTTTTGTTTTCTGCATGTGAACTGCTTGATAGTAGGCTGGAAACTGTCAGACTGGACATTTGATGAAAAAGAGAAATTAAGTTATTTTCTTTTTTTTTTTTCCTATGCAACTCACTCTGAGTTCCTGAAAATGGGTTACAATGCCAGAGTAAAGGCAAAAATAGAAACAAAACATCTTTGAACTAAAAAAAAAAATAGCAAGCATTATAGATTTCCACTTAAGGTCATTAATTCAGTGAACAGAGGAGTAGCTAAGGTATTTGGAGCCCAGGGTGAGACCCTCATTTGGTGCCACCCCTTCAAAAATCTGTCTAAATGTACAGAATGAAACATTTCCCTCAATGATCCCTTCCACAGTCTGCCCAAGTATGCACAAGCACCAGAATGAAACATTTCCCCCAACACACCCTTCAGCAGTCTAAGTATACACAAACACCAGAATGAAACATTTCCCCCAACACACCCTTCAGCAGTCTAAGTATACACAAACACCAGAATGAAACATTTCCTCCAACACACCCTTCAGCAGTCTGTCCAAGTATGCAAAAGCACCAAAATTAAACTGGTCTCCCAACAATCCCTTCAGCAGTTTGCACACTGTATGCACCCTATTCCTTACTTCAGGGTACAGACTTTTGCAGACTTGTTTTTTTTTTCTTCCATCTCACTCAGTCTCTCTCCAAGCTGCTGTGCCTGCTATTGCTGCTGCTGCTGTCTGCCCCTGGCCCCATGGAATTTAGCCAACTCTTTAAAAAAATGTTTTTTTTATAAATAAATATGCCCACAGTGAGCAATTTCTAGTAACAAAAAATAATATCACTCAGCTCACTATGGGTGCCAAAGATATAACTTGCAGGCCAACATTATTGCACCGCAGCATTACCCCCTCTACCTGCACTGTCAATCACAGGTCTTTATGAGGCAATACCCATGCAAGATAACTTAAGCAGGAGCCAGAGGCAAGTATAAGAATATTGAACATCCATTTAGAACATTTATTTTATTTTATTTTTATTTATTTTACATTTGTTGACCGGGATAATCCGACTGGATACATGTCCATTTTCAGCAGAGGCTCGGGGAGAGAAGCACCACATAAAAGCACTCATAGTAACAGCAAACACTTATTACTCATATGATACATAAATTGACAGGGCAAGCAGCACATAAAGAACATTCATATGTAAAAAAGCATACATACATTTTCAGCGGAGGCCAGGGGAGAAAAGCTCCACATAAAAGCACTCAAAGTAACAGCAAAGACTTATTACTCATATGATACATAAATTGACAGGGAAGCAGTACATGAAGAACTTAAAAAAAAGCATACATACATAGCTATGTACACTATAGATAACTAATAAAGGTTCCTTAGATTGTTCTAATCAGGGGTATGGCAAGTATATGCTTGTTGTTTCCCTTAAATGGAAATTAAAAATAAATAAATACATAGAAATTGATTACAAATGTTTTTGTTTTACATTGGGCATACAAATTGCTGTTAGATAATTGTTTTCAGAAGTTCAAACTGTTTGTTGCCATTTTCTTGTATGCACTCTGCCTTCTTATCTAGGTTTTTTTATTTTATGGATAATTTTAATATAGATGACAATATCTTCTGGAAATATTTATTTGCAGAAATGGTGTCTTGCTCAGTAGTTTTTGGTAACCCAACATCCTTCAACTGGTTTGTTGATAAACCTTCTGACAGGATTTTTTAAATTATTAATTTAATTATTTTTTATGAATGCATGAACCTTATTCAATTTTGACTTGTATCATTTAATCCTAAGGCAAAATACACATTCTCCTTCACTTCTAGCACTGCCTGTATAAACACTGATAGTAAACTTCTCTCAGAAACTTTCTAATAATACAGAGTAACTAAAATTTGTAGCACTCAAGCTGCCATTTTGACCATAGGCCTGTCTGATAATGATACTTCTCTAAGATCACAGACTATGACCTTCAACCTGTGAAGAGCTTGATTATTATAGAAAAAGAGAATGAAAATGTTTTTCTTCTTCTTGTTTACAGCTGTTGAATATTAAATTGTTACTAGTTTTAGTTTATTACAGGCTACTGGCAGAACTTAATGGTATCTCATGCAATGTCAGATTTTGTTTTTCAAATGTGTAGGAGTGATGGCAGAGAAATGAGCAATCTTTTAGTTGTATTTTCTAATCCCTTCCTTCATTGTATGTTCCTAGACAATCTTTTATTTCAGTATGTCGTATAAACCTTTGTAATTTTAGTTTGGGTGAGCTTTCCATAAAATGTTTGGAAGACTTCTCACATGACTGAGTAAAGTTTGTCATGATGAATAATTAAGTATTTTCTTATTATTTTATTGGATGTAGTGATAAGCATCTTCACCAGTACTCTTTTAGCTTAGCTGTAAGATATTACATGCTGACTGCTATGTCAGATTTGAAAAGCACTGCTAGGGTGTTAATGCCAAGCCTTTGGTATCTAGCACAAGGTGTTTTAGAACTTGTTTAGGACTTGTCAATCCTGCATTTGTGAAATCATGTAAAGTATTTCTGCATGGCTGGCAACAGACATAGCTGGTATAGCACACTGCACTACCTGTAAATTGTTCATAATGTGAGTGAAATGGTAAGGGCTTTTCTGAAATCTACTCAGGCCATGGGACACTTGCAGACATGTATGGCTTCTTCCTTCATCAGGTATAGATAATGCACCAGTGGTTGCTGATATCAGATCATTGAGTAGCACTCACTAGCATCTCTGCATTGAACAATCAAGGGAAGAAGTATTGGTAATCAAGAGTGGTCATCGGCATCCATTTAAATATTTATAGGCTTCTTAGGAGCCTTTTTGAATTGGCTCAAAAATCTGTTGCCATGGAATTAGCACCCATCTTGTTTCACAGACTGCTGTCACTCCGGTGTATGGCCATAGCTGTATGCAATGAAGATGCATACGTCTGAAACAAGGTCACAGTGGTCACAACTGCGAACACACTTAGCATCAGGGATCTTTTGGGTATACTCATTCCATTTAAAGTACATCACCATCACTGGCTATGTGTGCTGAATGTATGATGATACACTCAGTGCTCATTCATTACTTAATGGTGTATGTTTTTTTTGTGAAATTTCCTTGTATGCATTATGAGGAAAACAAAACATCACGTCAATATTACCACAAATGTAAAACAAAAGACTAACTTCCTGCAGACAAAAGGACCAAGAACTATCAGTGTTAATATAACTTTCTTATATTGTTATTTAAGCATAATTTGGATGATTGGATGTGTAATGGAAATTCACCCTGGAGGTTCCACCTGTGTCTATCTTGAACAGGGGCAATAGGTGCTTATTTTAGTGTCTGGTTGAACCAGATACCCTTGGGAACATGGGTTGAACTTGAATAGTCCTATAAGGGCCCTGGAGCTATTAGCCTAGTAACCTCCTATGATCCTGGGATGAGCCTAAGTTACAATACCATGGTAACTAATGAGATAAAAGTCACAAAGAAACAAATGCACAAAAAAAGAAAGAAGATTAAACATATATAGATATATAAATACACAGACGTATGTTAAAAAGTGAGTTTATATTAAATATGTATGCACTAAAATAAATATATCACCAGGAGGTGGCAACACGGCAAAGTGAATAGTGGATAGTGTTGTCACCAACCAATAGGTTCTCCAGTTTGATTCTTGGCTGTAGTGCCTTCTGTGTGAAATCTGCATGTCCTCACTGTGTTTGCATGGGTTTTCTCTAGGTGCTCCAGTTTCTTCCCACATTCCAAAGACATGCCGTAGGTAGATTGGACACTCTAAATTGGCCATTGGTGTGACTGTGTACGTAATTGTATGTTATGGAAGAACAGCTGTGGCAGAGCTAGCCACCCGACAGCGTGAAACTTGGCTCTAGATGATTATCATTGCTGAAGTGACACCCTGACCCCATGTGCAAAAATGGAAAAAGGGGTTATGGATGGATGGATGGATGGATGGATGGATAGATGGATGGATTCATAAAGGCTTAGCATGATGCAAAAGCCTTAGTTTAGAAGGTTTTCTCAGGTTTCTTCATCATGCTATGTCTTTCATATTCAGTGAATGCTCTGCCACTAAGGTTTTCCTCTTTACAAGGGCCTCAGGACAGAAAGTGGACTCATGGATGAAGCTGTTAATGTAGCATTTGGGGTAACAGCTAGCTATGTGCTCTCCCCTAGAAATTGTGATGCCTTTCAATATCATCAACTGAGTAATCCTAGTGCAGGTTAGTTCAGAAAAGATGCAGTGGTTGGGGTGTGTTAGATAGTGTGTGCATGTGTGTGGATCTGTGTGTAGGTCTGTAGGGGCATGAAGAAGGCTACGTGTGTGTGTGTGTGTGTGTGTGTGTGTGTGTGTGTGTGTGTGTGTGTGTGTGTGTGTGTGTGTGTGTGTGTATACGTGTGTTCTTTTGTGTGTGTCAGTGTATGGCTGAGTGTTTCTGTTAAGTGTCTTGAAGAGTGGGGGTCTTTATTAATGAGCAGATGTGAGTGTGGGGAGGGGAACATCTGGGAGTGAGTGTGTGTGTGTGTGTGTGTGTGTGTGTGTGTGTGTGTGTGTGTGTACGTTGTGTTCTTTTGTGTGTGTGTGTCAGTGTATGGCAGAGTGTTTCTGTTAAGTGTCTTGAAGTATGGGGGGTTTTATTGATGAGTAGATGTGAGTGTGGGAGGGGAACATCTGGGAGTGTGTGTGTGTGTGTGTGTGTGTGTGTGTGTGTGTGTGTGTGTGTGTGTGTGTGTGTGTGTGTGTGTGTGTGTGTGTGTGTCTGAATGTATGTGGAGGGGAGGGGAGAGGAGTGCCTTTGCTGACGTAATGTATGGGTTGCTAGGAAAAGCTCCAGAATGGTCAAGTTTGACAAAGTTACTGTTCTTTCAAAGCAGATAATAAGCTGATAATGAGGTATTTCCCATTGTGGCCATACCTGTCACTGAATCACATTCTCTTGCTGTCCTGTTAATTGGCCAGCCTACACTGGACAATTAGTGCCAGCAGTGAGCATCTTATTAACACCTACCCATTTTGTATTTATACATGCAAGTATAATAAGTTCCCTTTGTATGTATATAAAATATTATAATAACTCATGCAGCAATTACCTCATAAGTGTCATGCAGACTTCATTGTTAAGCTCATCTGGCTGTGGAGTATTCTATGTAAGGATAAGTTTAGTGTCCTTTTGACAAAGGAAGTGGGAAATGTCTTGATATAAATGACTTCTATATTATTTTCAAACAAAATCTATTTTAAATTCACTCACTTCTGCTATGAACCAAAGTAAAATGTTATTCTATATGACTTGTAACAGCTGTTTTGCATATAGGCTTCACTGGGTCAGTATGTATACCCCAACCCTTCTACGTGTTTTTCCAAAATCAAATCTAATACAAGGACACCTTAAAGAATAAACTGCTGTTTAGCAATTAAAATATTTTAAATTAAATAAATTTAAACCATTTTCTCACAAACCTCAATCTTGTCCCTAGAACTATAAATTTTGCAATCTGGATAGTTGCTGCAATCCACTTCCAACTCTATTGATACTTTGGAGTAACAAAATCATGCAGGGAAGAAGAATTTCCAAGGAGCCAAGAAATTCACTGAGTTATTTTTCAGTGAACTGATGTCTTTAGTAAATAAGTGCTGAAATGCATTTTTATCAAGTTGCTATTTAATCAACTTGTTTTAAGTTGACTATACATAAGTAAGATCAGAAATTAGCATTTATAAATAAGGTAGTGTGGGGCCTTCCCACTGGATGGAATGGGAGCAAAGCCCCTCCATGTATGTAGATGTTGTTATTCACTTTTACTGGTAGCTTTTTACGTGGATGTGTGTGTGTGTGTGTGTGTGTGTGTGTGTGTGTGTGTGTGTGTGTGTGTGTGTGTGTGTGTGTGTGTGTGTGTGTGTGCACGCGCGCGAGTGTGTGAGAGTGATGTCAATGACCTTTGTAGTGGCAGTGTATTAGCTATGATATGTATGCCATTTAGATTCCTTTTTCTCTCTGGAGCTCCGAGTCTACGAGTTTTCTGTTTGTTGATTTTTCATTTTTGTAAATTAGGTATGTTTATTTTGATCATCTTAAAGTAGTGTTTCTTTTTACATATAAAATTCTTTTCTGTTGATTATTTGATTATAAGTAATGGTGTTATGAGTACTATTGCATTATTAAATGTTATGATTCATGTTGCGTTATGATTTCATGTCACTGAATGGTCTGCATATTTTTGTTTTTGGAGTGTTTCTTGATGTTTGCATTAATTCATTATGACATCTGATGGTGAAAGCTTGTTGGATTGTGTTGTGATTATTTTGTAATCTAGGTTTAGCTATACCCCCCCCCCACATTTCTATAAAATACTTTCCAGTAATCACATTGCTCTTTGTCATGGACCTTGTGGTTGAGATTTGGCTCCTTAAATGCCTCTCACTGAAAAATGCACTCTTGTTGAGTGTTAATACTTATGTATGTGTGTATTTATATGTGCATGCATGCTTTCATAGACAGTATACACAGATGTGTGCATGGTAAATGTGGCATCTGTCATGTATGGGTAACTGCTTGTTCCTTTGAAAGAGATGCCAAGTTGTTATGACTGTATGTGAGTATCACTGAATGTGACTGCTTCCGTTCCTTCCCTTGGCTTAGCTTAAGAGTTCCATTCCCTTGCGGCTGGTTGGAAATGAATGCACGCATGTTGTTTTCCCTTGCGGCTGGCTGGAAATGAATGCATGCATGTTATTTGAGCATTCCGACAGGTTGGCAGGCCATTTCACGGATCTGACGTCATTGCTCATGTGATTACGTCATCTCCAAAAGCCAGGAAAAAAAAAAAAAGACAGCCGGGAAATTTGGAAATTAAGGGGTGCCACTTGGGAATCATGGCACCCCATTATTTGGACCCCAAAACTCAGTAAAAAACGTGTAATTAGGTATGGTTGGGAGGTCTGTATTGCACATATTACTTGGGGTTTGAGAGGATGGTTGCATGCAGGTAAAGTTAATAGTGTGTGTGTGTGCGTATGTGTGTGTGTGTGTGTGTGTGTGTGTGTGTGTGTGTGTGTGTGTGTGTGTGTGTGTGTGTGTGTGTGCACGTGTGCGTGTGTGTGTGTGTGTGTGTGTGTGTGTGTGTGTGTGTGTGTGTGTGTGTGTGTGTGTGTGTGTGTGTGTGTGTGTGTGTGTGTGTGTGAACTATATGGAAGGTGGGTAGTGTGAGATGAATATCTGTGTGACTTTCTCTCCCAAATGGTACTTACCCAAGGGAGTTACTATTTTAGAGTTGATTTTATTTTAATGAAGAGACTGCAGAGGTCTTGTGCACACCTGCAAGTGGGAGGCACTTCCACTACGACTCCTTGAGCTGCAAGTTCTTGAGGAATGAATTCACTGAGCATTACTACTCCTGGAATCATAACAATGAGAAAAAATAAAGATGAGTGGTTTTTGCATGGGGACAAGCCTGATGATCCTAAAATTTCATAAACACTGACAAGAAGTACTGAGATTGTTAGTTACCAGCTAGAACACAAAGCTGCAGTTTAGTTTAAGAGAAACAATTCATGGTATGAATGCTTGAATCTCCACTATTTATGTTGCCCTAGTAAAAACTGTAGATCAATATGTGTTTATACCTTTCCATGGACTTGCACAAGTGTATAAATACCGAGTACATGCTAGCCTGACTGCCATTTTGTAGTAAGCTGTTGAGATGTAAGCATGGATGTCTGTGTAGTCTGTCAATTAATCAGTTTGTTTATGTTTTGTACTGCTGCTCTCCATCCTGATGTGTTTTTGTGTAATAAAGCATATAAACAAACTACCCCACCTGTTCTTCTTGAATTGTAAACCAAGATGAATGACATGGTGTTAGAATGGGATCCAGAAATCCAGAATCAAGTCCAACAGGCACTCAGTTAATGGTGGAGGAATATAGAGGAATGGATCATCCCTACTGCATGTATAATTTGCAAAAACAGCTCAGAAATTAATTCTAGGTATCAAAACTTGCTTAAATTATCTCTTATTCAAAAAATATAAAAGAAGCATTAAGAATGCTCAAAACGAATTTCTACTTAAATGAAATGTCTGAAACTGTGACATATTGATGAAAAATATTCAAAACAGTTACAAATATGTTTAAAACAAAGCCCAAATCACATAAAATGAATAAAATAAGGGAAACAACTGTATTTTTTCACTATGTGCTACTTTTTCACATTAAATAAAGCTAATCAAGATATCCGATGTATACAAAGTGTTTGCATGTTTGTGCAGTATTACAGTACAGTTATTTTGTAAAATACAGCCATTTCAAAGCATATTTCACAAAATACAGTACTTTGAAGAGTTGATTGTGTGCTTGAATGTTTTTACAAGTACTGGCTGTGTCCATGTTCATATATAATTACAAGGGTCATTTTTCCATGTGTTTGGGCATACTTTGTTGGCATGGATGACGGATTTCAAAAAACAGGTCCACTTGTATTTGATAATAATATTGCAGAGAAATGGAGAGTGTTTCAGCAAGAATATGATATTTTCATACAAGCTGCATTATCTGATAAAGTTGACTGTACAAAGACATTTATTCTGCTTAATTTATTGGTTCAGAAGCCATAGAAAGAGAACGTTCATTTGTGTATGCACCTGCTGTGTTTGTAGGGTGGGGGAAAATCACCATATAGTGGTACCAGCTGAATTAACGGAAGACCCCGAGTGCTTAAAATGTAAATTTAGAGAAATGTGTGACTTCCAAACAAATGTTACAATGGAAAGGCACTTATTTTATACAAGGGATCAAACGCCTTGTGAAACATTTGCAGCATATATAACTGACTTGAGAAAAAAGACTAAAATGTGGTGATTTAAAGGATGAGTTTATAAAAGACAGACTTTTGTGTGGTATTAAAGATGATGCTGTGAGAAAGGGTTTGCTTTGAGACAGTGATTTACCTTTGAATTAGGCCATTGAGATTTGTCAAATAATTGAGCTCACAGAAAAGCACACAAATATGCTTACAAATGAGAAATGCATGCTTCCAGTATCTTCTAGTGCTAATGTTGATGGTATGCATGGGGGCTGTTGCAGGTCCTGTAACACTCTCTTGAAAACCCTGTAGCATTCTAGAAAATTCCAGAGTGTGCACAGTCTTAGTGAAGCACAAAATCTAGATAACAAACTCAAAACATGTGCCCTCACCTAGCCTCAAAGTCAACTGTCATAATTGTGGTGGCAATCATGTGTCTAAAAGATAACAGTGTTTAGGTTTTGGTCAGCAATGCCACAGATGTAAAAAGTGGAATTATTTGCAAAGATTTTGTAAATCAAAAGTGTCTCATTCTTTTATCAAAACTGAACATGCAAGGAGACAAGTTGATCAATCAGGAAGCTGTGACCCTACATTTTATGTTGATGGTATGTCTGTGCTTAAAGAAACAGTCAATGCAATAGATTTATGGGCAAAGAATGAAATATTTTGCACTGTTCGAATAAATGGAAGACCCATAGAGCTCAAAGTTGACACAGGTTCAAAGTGCAGTGTTGGCACCAGAAACATTTGCTAGAGAATGTGCTGATGAGAAGCTTGATGAAGCTTGTTGCTTATGGCAGTGAAAAAATTCAAACTGAAGGTTCAGTAGTGCTTTTATGTTACTCTGCTGGGATCAGCTATTTGTTGCAATTTTGTGTAGTAAAAAGGTGCATGCACTCATTATTAGGCCTCATAGACAGTTTGAAAAATGGACTACTTTCATTTAATAAGGAAGTCCACTAGGTAAGCTTAAAATATCAATGTTCTAATTTCGCCCAGTCTGTTTGTCTACCTATGCTGATCTTTTCAAAGACAAACTAGGCAAACAACCAGTTGTGTACTCCATGAAGTTAGACAGTCCAGTCAGCCCTGTTGTCAGACCATCCCAGAAAGTTTCAGTAGCTATGCAGAACAGAGTCAAAGCCGAGCTAGATAAAATGGTGCAGCAAAGTGTGATTTGTCCATTTGATGAAACTACTGAATGGATATCTTCCATGGTCATAGCGCATAAAAAAGCTCAGATGACATCAGGATATGTATTGATCCACGAGATTTGAGGAAAGCACTGAAAAGACCTCATCATCCAATGCATACAGTCGAAGAAGTTGCTGCCCTTATGCCAAATGCTAATTTTTTTTCTGTTTTAGATGCAAAAAGTTCATTTTGGCAAATTTTGCTAGATGAAAATCTTCATTACTAACCACGTTCAGTACTCCTTTTGGCAGGTACAGATTTTTGAGAGAATGCCATTTGGGGTAAATTCTTCCAGTGAAGTCTAGTCTTCCAGCATGCTGTGGAACAAATTTTTTTCTAGCTATCTATGTGCAATTATAGTAGATGATATTTTAGTAGGGGGTAATGCTGAAACTGAGCATGACAAAAACCTCAAGAAAGTTCTGGAAAGAGCACATGAAGTGAATCCTAAGCTGAATCCTCAGAAGTTCAAATTCAGGCTACGAGAAGTTACTTATGTTGGTCATTTATTTACCAGTTCAGGCTTACGACCAGATCCTTCAAAGCAAACAGCAATTCTTGAGATGCCAGCCCCAGACAATGTTCAAGCCCTACAATGTTTTCTCGGCATGGTTAACTATCTAGGCAAGTTTATTCCAGACTTGAGCCATGTTTCAGCACCACTTAGAGAGCTAACACACAAAGATGCATCCTGGTCATGGTTAAAACAATACCAGAGAGCATTTGAAGTCCAGAAAAAGAGAATTGCCAATCTGCCAAATGTCAGATACTATAATGCTCGCAAACCAGTTACTCTTTTTTTTGTGATGCTTCAAAGTTTGGTCTTGGTGCAGTGATTCTTCAAGAATTTAGACCAGCAGCCTATGCATCCAGAACTCTAACCCAAACCAAGATGCAGTATGCTCTGATAGAGAAAGAACTCTTGGCAATTGTGTTTGCATGTTTGAAGTTCCATGATTACATTTATGGTAGACCTATGCAGAGTGAAACAGATCACCAACCTCTAGTCACTATTTTGAGAAAGCCTATGCATACAGCTCCAGCCAGATTACAAAGCCTGATGTTGAAATTGCAAAAGTATAATTTCAGTCTTGTCTGCACAAAAGGCAAACTACTTTATCTTGCTGATACTTTATCCTGATCGCCCAGAAATACCACTGAACAGCATGAAAATAAGAAACTTGATTTTGAAATCATAGAAGTGAGAAAATTTTCTTTCACACATCTTGATGAGCTTAGAAGTCATAAAGCCACAAATCCAGTTATTTAGAAGCTCAATCACTTTATCAGTCGAGGATGGCAATCTTGTTTACCTCATGACCTGCAACCTTATTTTCCTTACAGAGATGAGATTTTGTTTGACAACGGTATCATTATGAAAGGTCCAAAAGTGATTGTTCCAAAGTACTTGCAAGAAGAGTATATTGCTAATTTGCATCATGGCCACCCAGGAGCTGATTCCACCAAAAGAAGGGTGAGAGGACTAGAATTTTGGCCTTATATGTCAAGGGAAATTGAGAAAGTACTTTCATCTTGTTTTGTATGTAATAGTACTAAGCCACATCAGCAGAAAGAGCCACTTCATCTAAATCAGATTCCTGAACTACCTCGGTCGACAGTAGCTACATAAATTTTCTAATGGAATGGTCAACATTACTTGGTGTTAGTAGACTCTTATTCAAATTGGTTCAAGATTGACCTAATTCCTAATCTAGAGTCCAGTACTATCATTATTAAGATGAAGTGTCATTTTGCAGTCCATGGCAGTCCACACAAAGTTATTTCTGTCAATGGTACACAATTTACAAGCCAGCAGTTCAAAAGATTTGCTGAAGAGTGGGACTTTATTAAGGTTACAAGTATCCCTGAGTACCCACAGTCAAATGGTTTGGCAGAATGTGCAGTGCAAAGTGTGAAACAATTACTAGAGAAGTCGAAATGAGACAATAGCGATGTTTTCTTGAATCTCTTAAATCTCAGAAATAATCCTTGTGATAAACATCTTGGTTCACCTGCACGGAGACTTCTGTTGACTTCTGTCGAGACAAACTAGAACCACACTGTGACACCTGTGCCCTGGCCCAGCAATCAAGGAGCCTCAATCCTCACCACTAACAGCAGAGAGGGCATCTTATATATGAGGAAAGGATAACAAATACACACAGTAGAGTGCAATTTCCCTTAAGAGCACACAGAGATCACAGTCAGTTTGGGGCTGGTCGCGCCCTTGCTCCCCAGGTCCCCAATAAGACTCCCCACTGGCACAGCTATAGGGTCCAGATCTCAGCCTAACTGGGCAAGCTAAAATCTCCAGCACCCTCTCTGTCCAACCAGTGCTTCGTGTTCCTGCCCAAGTAGCTGACACACACATTTTGAGATAAGTTTATACAGCCACACAGACACTCCTGGGGAAGGCTGGCACAGGTTCTCCAGCTGTGCCCCCTTTTCCAGACTATACTGTAGTACCACTTACCACCACCCAGCTAATATTTATCAGCTACCCAAAGGCCCTTAAAAGGGTGTCCAATTATTACTGTCCAATATTATTATCCAATTGGTAAGTTCGACTAATAAAGCAAAGCTTATTGGAGTGACTTGGACAGTAAACTCTATAAATATGCAATGTACTCTAGAGCTTAAATTATCTCTACACAAACCAGCCACAGTTAAAAGGTTTTAACATATTTAATAATAAATAATTAAAACCACAAGACAATACTTTCTACTACACAGTCAGTGCCAGTCAAGAGTTCAGAGTTCACACAGAAATACTTAAAATAATTCAGAAGTACAGTTCTGACATCACAAAAAACACTTAGTCTAATCTTTCTAGCTTCTAGCTATCCCAAAAAGAAAACACAAGTCTAAGATAACTTACATGTAAGCAAGAGGCGGTGCTTTGAGTTGGATGATCAAGACAAAAATGCTTAATAATCTCTCTGTTTAAATTGCCATTGCAGTTCTGATAAACATTACATCATATTTTACACTTTCCTGGAGTTCCCAGACTACACATTAACTGCATTTACATTCTTAACATCTCCCTTTTGTTATCTTGCAGCTGGTCAGGAACAGAGCAATAAAAATACATTTGCATGTTTAAATCTAGCAATTTAAGTCTTGGTTAAAACAATAGAAATAATTTCTTCATCTAGACTTTCCGTTACCACGGTCTACTTCAAAGGGTCACCACATGCTTTACTTTGGTCAGTAGAGTGCACTGTTGTCACATTTTATTATTTATTTATTTATTTTATTTATTTTACATTTGTTGACCAGGCTAGTCTAACTGGATATATGTCCATTTTTAGTAGAGGCCCGGGGAGAAAAGCTCCAAGCATGAACAGTGACAAAGTTAACAATATAAAAAGACATGAAAAAATCACAATACAGAGGCAGCTTTGTTTATTTCCAGTTCCACATGTAGCAGTATTTCTTTACATTTAAGACAACAAGCCTGTAGTTTACATTCATATTTACAAATGACAGAATTATCTGCAAAATTCTATCTGGCTAGGCTGGCAGCCTTCACCCTTCTCTACCAATCTTCACACACACTACCAATTAGCAGCTATCTATTGGTTCCATGTGTCAAGACCAACAGATCAGTGAAAGCTTATCTGTTGAAGAAGCACTTATCCCAGAAGTCCTATTATGATAAGTCCACCAAGCTGCTCAATCCATTAAGAGAAGGGGAGATAGTGAGGATGCAGACATCCAAAGGTTTTGATCAGATTGGAGTCATGTTATTTGTTGTTAGGTAGGATTGTATTTGACTTCTTATCTCTGTACTTTACTTCAATGATCATTGATATATGTACTTTGTACTATCTTGTTTGATTGTAATCTCATTGTAGAGCTTTTCTCTCCGGCCCTCCGCTGTAAATGGACCTGTGTCCAGTTGGACCATCCTGGTTAACAAATGTAAAATGAAATACAATAAATAAATAAATGAAAAGTGCATGTCTAGAGCCAAGATCATACATTATGGAATCACAAGGAGTAGAGATGGTGGAATCAGAAACATTTGGTCCCGGTGTCCAAGCCTGCATTGCAGTATCATACCTGTAAGAAAGATTCTAAATCTCAGAGTGAGTTATTCAGTGTTCCAATTCCAGAGGATGTTTCAGTAAATATCCCTGTTCTTGAGAAGATTCCTGAGACTCCTTGAAACAGATTGTTCACCAATGACTGTCCCTGTTGCTAAACCCAGTTCTGATTGTTATATTACTAGATCACATCGCATTTCCAGACCATGTTCCAGATACACAGGAACTTGGACATGAACGTTGTGTTTGTTTCTCAGTGTCTGTATATTTGCATGTCTTTATTCAAATGTCATTGTATTGTAGGGAATTTATTAAAGAGGGAAGATGTCGATCATTATGTAAGTATACCTTTAAGAAGCTTTCCATGGGCTTGAACAAGTGTATAAATACTGAGCATGTGCGAGCCTGACTGCCATTTTGAAGTAAGCTGTTGAGATGTAAGCATGCATGTCTGCATAGTGTATCAGTTAATCAGTTTATTTATATTTCGTACTGCTGCTATCCATCCTGATGTGTTTCTCTGTAATAAAGCATATAAATGAACTACTCTGCCTGTTTGTCTTCGATTGTAAACCAGAATGAGTGACAAAAGTATCCTATTACCACTGCATTATAAGTTGTTCTGGACTCTTAATGTGATTTTTATAATGAGAGGGTGATAATGGAAATAAGCTGTCAGTTTATTATTTATTTATTTCCAGTTTGATTACCCGGGAGGTCCACTGGGCCTAGAGGACTCATTTTCAGTGGAGGCCCTGGGAGAAAAGCTCCAAAAATACAAATTACAGTACTGATAAAAAGTATAAAAGATACATTGTAGAGAACAGTTTACACAATATGAACATTCATTGTCACAAATAGTCAAACAAAATTCATTAAGGTTTATCTTAACGGTTAAACACTTATGAAAACACTCTTGTAGAGGTATTGGGAAATGCATTATATGTGCACATTAAAAAGAAAGTAGGAAGACACTTTGCATGCACTCATTTAAACTATGATGCTATTTACAATATTTACACAATGGAGTTAAGGAATAAATAGCTCTAGGACTTTTGCGTGCTAGGATACACTCTTAGTAGAATAGCAGTGGGAGCTTTAGAGAGAATAAGACCCAAGGAGTAGCGAAGAAACACCTAGGGGCATGTTTTTAGATAGATTTTAGGTGGGGTGAAGGCAGGTACATTTCCATTTAGTGGACAGATGTTTGAAAAGCTGAGTTTTGAAATTTTCGGAGTTTGCTATTGTTCTTAGAGAGGAAGGGAGAGAGTTCCGTGTCTTACCTATAGTGAAAGAGAGGAGAAGCTGGCCAGCAGGACATTTAGGCTTGTTGATAGCAATAAGGTTTTGATGTTCAGATCTGAGAGTTCTGTTGGGGATGTAGGGTGGAAGGATATTAACTAGAGCAGGACAGTTAGTATGGTGAAATATAAGTCTGTGTGCAGTGGTGAGCTGGAGGTAGTTTAGGTAATTACGGAGTTTTAGCCAATTTAGAGATTGTATGGTAAGGCAATGATGGGTAGAATTTCTGCTGTTAGAGGCAAATTTAATGATTTTGTTATAGCAGTTTTCTAGTTTGGAGATGATAGTAGGACAAGTTGGTTAGGAGAGGGGCTCTGTATAATAATGAGGGAAGAAGCTAAGTAGTGGCCAGTGTGTGCCTAGTGGAGTGAGAGAGAAAGTGATTATTCCTATATAGCATACCTAGTTTTTGGTGGCTTTTCTTATTATTTTGTTGAATATGTATGTCAAACCTAAGGAATTTGTCAGTAGTAATACCGAGAAGTTTAGCAGAGGGAACCACTTCTATAGGGGAGTTGGTATAACTAAGGACTTTGAAAGTATCTTTATCATAGGAGTAGGACTTTCTGGGGGGGAGGAGAATTTTGGATTTGTTAGCATTGAGGGAGAGGTGGTTTAGGCGCATCCAGGTTTCAGTGGTTGAGAAAGCAGTTTGGGTTTTATGGAGCAATTCAGAGAGGTTAGAGGCAGAGCAGACTAAGGTTGAATCGTCTGTGTACTGAATGATTTTGGCATGAGGGATAGCAGTGTGGAAGTTATTAATGAAAATGTTAAATAGCATGGGTCCAAGGATGGATCCCTGTGGTACACCAGTTGGGGTAGGTAAGAAGGAAGAGATGGAGTTTTTACATTTGACTGCCTGAGACCTATCTGATAAGTAGCTTGAGAACCAGGATAGAGAGTTAGATGAGAGATGCGGGTTTGATAGATGAAGGAGAAGATGTTTATGGGAAACAGTATCGAAAGCTTTAGAAAGATCAAGCAAAACAGTAGAGACCAGGTGACCTGAATCTCAGGCTTGATTGATAGTTTTTAAGAAGGAGAGTAGAGCAGTAATAGTACTATGGCCAGGGTGGAAGCCATGTTGGGTTGGTGTAAGAAGATGGGTTTGGGTTAGGAAAGTTGGGGTGGATGCACTTTTCTAAGATTTTAGAGATTGATGAGAGTAGAGTGATAGGGTGAAAATTTGAGATGCTGGTGTTCTTGCCTCTTTTGTGAAGAGGAAGAATGTATGCTGAGTGCCGGAGTTTGGGGACATTTGATTCCTTTATAGATCTGTTAATAATGATGCTGATTTGGAGAGCTATACCATCAGCAGCACATTTTAGGAAGGAGGAAGGAATACTGTCAGGAGCATTAGAGCAGGGTTTAAGTTTAGACAGAAGTCTTTTTATAAAGTTAATTGAGACAGGTTTGAGCTCGAACATGAGGGGAGGGGTATTAGGAGAATTGGAGGGAGAAGATGGAGGGACAGATGGGTTATTGCTGGGGAAAGTCTTGGTCAGGTCAGATATCGTTTGTATGAAGAATGAATTAAATTCTGAGCTTAGTTCAAAGTCAGATTTACTAGGGTCAGGACAGAGGTTATTCTTGGAGCTGGGATTAAGAAGATAGTTTATTGAATTCCAGAATTACTTGGGGTTTTTGTTATCATTTGACTGGAGCTTGATATAGTAGGATTTTTTGTCCTTAGTGATTAGTTGTTTTTGCTTGGTCACACAGTTGTTTGTGTTGGAGCAAGGTATTGGGCAGTTTATTGTTTTGAAAAAGCTTCCATAGTTTGTCCCTTTGATGCATAATTTGTTTAGTATGTTTAGATAACCAAGGAGCAGTATTTGTTTTTATCCTTTTGTTTCTGATGGGGGCGAGAGAGTTTAGTGTGTCTTGGAAGATACAGCTGAAGTAGTCTATAGCACTGTCAAGAGGGAGAGTTTTTAGATTTTGCCAGTCCATTTGTTTGAATAAGTTTGAGAAGGTTATGGGGTTAAAATTACTGAGGTTACGAGTGAGAATGTATTGGTGTTGGTGAGGTGAAGAGTTGGTAGCATAATGAATAAAAGCTGGGAGGTGGTCACTAACGGTATCAGGAATTGTGCCAGAATTAGCTATTTTATTTGGATCAGAGACTAGGATCCATTCAATAGTGGATCCAGGGGGGTTTATTTTGTTAGGTCGGGTTACATGGAGGATTGTTTGAGTGAAGTTATAAAGGTTAATGGCTTGAGAGGGAGAGTGAGAGTTGATTTTGTTCCAGTTAATATTTACATTGCCCAAAATGTATGTTTCATAGTTAATTTTAGTAAATGCCCATTGGAGAATGTCTTTGAGGGTAGAGATATTGTTACCAGGAGAGATATATAATGCAATAATACAGATATTTTTATGTCTATTTAGTTTCAGTAGTCCAGCTGTAAGTTCAGTATTTTCGAATTGAGGAATTGGAGTTTGGAGGAGAATTAAGGTAAGTGAGTTGGAATAGACTATGGCAGAGCTGCCACCTTTGTTATTTAGTCTGTCAAATCTGAAAATGTGGTATCCTGGGGGAAGGATCTCTGAATCAGAGATATGGGGTTTGAGCCAGGTTTCGAAATGGCTAGGATGTCTGGTTGGTTATGGGTTAGCCAAGCTTGAAAGAAGTGGACTTTGTTGTTGAGACTGTGGGAGTTCATTGTGAAAATTTTCAGGGTGTTTGGGAGGGAGGAAGATGAAGATGGGTAGTTAATGTTAGCACAGAGACTAGGACCAGGGTTGGGGTGGATATCTCCAGCTAAGAATATGTTGTTGAAGGGAATAGACTTTAGAGTTTTAGGTTTACAGATCAATAGTTTTGTTGGATGTAAGGTTATTTTATTTGTAAATGTATTAGCAATAGTGGAGAAGATTTTTATAGTGGAAAAGGTAAAGTTGATTGGGCAGAATGAGATAAGAGGAGATAGAATGGAAATAAGAGTAAGAGTTAGGGTGAAGATAGTTTTGTGCGGAAGTTATTTTTGTTGGTGGGATTGGACAAGCAAAGGAAGAGTATGAGCTGATGTAGCGTAATGGAATTAGGGAAAGAAGGAGGAAGCAAGGGGCTTGGAGTTGCCGGAGGATTGAGGAAATCATGTTTGTGCAAAGGGAGAAAGATAGGAATTAGAGTTGAGGGAGAGAGTAAGCTTAAGAAGAAGAGAGAATTCTGAAAAAGGAGCAGTTTATCTTAGAATTATAAGATGGAGGAGGGAATATAGTAGTGAGGGATGTAGAGAATGTTATAGTGAAGGAGATTGGATAGAGGAATGTATGTGAAATGGGAGAGATGTAGGTAGGTTGGAGTGGTGGAGATGTAGGTAGGTGGAGTGAAGAGGGAAAAGCTCATATTGGGTAATTAGGCTGGCTGGGTGGGGAGAAGGAGGAATAAATGTAGGTGTGCTGGGGGCAGGTGGGAATTGGGGGCAGGGTAGGGGAGCGGAGTGAGCCCGCAGGGTGAACAGAGTGGTTTCAGACAGGTAAGGAAGAGAGAGTCTGAGAGAACAATCAGTGAGCAGTTGACTACTGCAATTTGCTTTACTGGTAGGTAAGGGTAAGTGTAGTTTAAGATAGTCTGAGGTATTGATAAAAGTGGGGATAACAGAGAGCAAAATGCTGAGGAGTACAGCAGGTAGACAGAGAAATATAAGGGCAGTCTAATGCAACAGAGCTATACTTGGGAATGATACAAGGAGACAGAGAAGGATAAGAGTGTTAAACAAGACTAGTAGAGGGAGCAGCCTAGTGGGGAAAATGTATAAGAGATATGTTAGAGGTGGGAGAGAGATACAGCTGAAGCTAGAGATCAGAGATAGCTATTATAGAGAGTGAGGAAGGGGCAATTAACAGTTACAGGTGGCTACGCAAGGCCAAGAGGACTTATTTATGCAGGGATAGAGAGGGGTATGGCTGCTGGGTAACCTGGCTAGGTAGCGGGCTTTTAATGCATATAGAAACTAAGTGACAAAATATCAGCTTTACTGCTAGGTGGGGGAACATGTACTTTCTTGCTTCCCTTGGTAACAAGGTTCTGACGTAGGACAGCAAGTATCAGAAGTTTAATGTTGAAGAGACTGGTATTGTTTGCCAGGGGTCCTTATTCACCACTCAGGAAGAGTCTTTTAATCTTAGAACAGGATAGGATGGTTAGAAAGCTGGGAGGGTTGGAGAGAAGAGAAAAAAAATAAAGTGGAGAGAAAACAGGTTATTGAAATTGGGTACAAGATACAGGCATTTCAATCAGTACAAAAACACTAGCACATCATTCTTTTCAGAGAAATAGGCTTTTGAAGTTAAGGTAGCGATGCAAGGGTCTATATTAGATCAGCGAACGCTTAAAAAAGCGAACACTGATTGATCGACCTTATGTAAGTGAAAGCTTACAATCTCAAACTGTCAGATCAGCGATTTTTTTTCCTAGGGGAAAAATTACTGATCCAAAACACATGCACACAACACAAGCACACCAAACAAACAGAAATCCACACACATACACCTAAAATCTGACACCTAACCCTACACTAAACTATGCACACACCACTAACTATCCACTTACCTTAACCCAAACCCTAGCTCTAAGGTCCTTCACTATTGCACACTCACCTCACCCGCTCCCTAACCCTAACTCACATAAACCCGCCCTAACCCACATGTCCACACAATCGCACACATACCTAACCCGAGCCCTAACCCTAGCTCATCTAACCCACCCTAACACTCACATCCACACAATCGCACACTTACCTGAATCCGACCCGTAACTTTCCACCACAGCACTGGAAATACCAAAGCAACAGAAACAGACAACCAAATTCTTTCCCTAGGAAAAAAATTGGGTTTCTGTTGCTTTGATATTTTGAACAGTCACTAAAATAAGGTCGATCAATCAGAGTTTGCTTGTTTAAGTGTTCGCTGATCTAATATATACCCGCGATGCAAGCATTTCAGGCAGTACAAAATCACTAACATATCATACACTTTAGGAAACAGGCTAGTTCACATATTAATATAAACATGTACAGTACATGAACAGGCAGAAACAGAATAGTACATGAAATAGGCAGTAGCACATAAGGACTTAATAGGCTGTTTTCACGTAGCATAGGATTCAGCAGTATGATTATGCGGACATTTATAAGTCCATGGTAAAACACAAAAAACCGGAGACAAATGCTAGTTTAACTGTCTACACAAGGAAATAAGCTGAAACTCCCTCTCTAATTCAGAGGATGCTGCATTGGCAGTGAAGGTATAAGAAAGGATGCTAGGTACTATTGCTGTCCTCGCCCAACATTTGGGTTAGTAGCAAGTAAACAGACCCTGTATGATCTACTTTAATATTGGGAACGTCATCCTATTTATTAAAAGGGTAAGTGAGGAGGTTCCGAGTTTTCCAGTTCATACACCACTTAAGAGTTGGAGTGTACTGCACGGGCTCTGTAGAAGCCACAAGATGTTCCTTTCAGTGCATATTATGCTATGCATGTTATTATTAAGGATATCCTCAAAGCACTGTGAGAATAGGTTGTTATTAAGATTCACATCATACCAAGGTACAAGGATAAAGCTAGTAAGTAGACCTTATTTGTTGTCAAAAATCTGTTTCTAATTTTCAAATAAATAAAGTAATTAGTGAAAGTTAAAGGCACCAATGGTATTGGAACAAAGTATAATGAAGTTATATACAAGTGTTGCAACAAAAGCAGTTAGTATTTTTTAACAATTTTTTGGGACTTTATTTATTTAACATTTGTTTACCTGTAAAGTCCAACTGGGACAGAGCCCATTTTCAACAGAGGCCAGGGAGAAATGCTCCAAGCACATGTCTTTGGAATATGGGAGGAAACCAGAGCACCCAGAGGAAACCCATGTGAATGTAAGGAGGACATACTAACTTTGTACAAAAGTTACCCCAGCCAAGAATCAAACCAGAGAACCTGTTGCTGTGAGGTGACAATGCTAACTGCTGCACCACTGCATCACCCAGTTCTAACATGGTTTGCATTTCCCACTGCAGATTTTCAAATGGCAAGCAAGCTTCTTTTTTGTGATTTTCAGACATAAGTTCATAGCTAAATAGTAGCCTAGCTGCCCCTGTGGGCCATATTAATCCAGTCCAATTTCCCTCATCTGTGAAAATTAGACCCTGTATATTGTGCCTGTGAGGTAAAGGTACATGCATAAGCTTAGATTACACAAGGTTGAGGTACTCTAGCTTGATAGTTCAAAATGACAGCTGATTATGTGATGTTGCTCTTCAGCTCAGACTGACATTGTACAGCTTCCATTGTGGTGTTTTGTGGGTTGTCCATTGTCCCAACCAGCAAAAAGTAAGAACAAGGCAGGTCTGTCAGTGGTTGCTCTTACTACAAAATACAGTGAGCTTAGAGTGAGTAAAATAATGTAAGGAAAGTGTGGGAGAGAAAGCTCCACACATTGGGATATGGGTCAGTAAAAGGGGGCTTTCACCACCTTTGAAACATACTTAGTATGTCTTAAGTGCTCATTATATGATGAACATTAGTACATGTGTTATGAGCGTATAATTCCAGCTATCATTTGTGAAATTAAATGGTGTTCCCAAGTTATTGTGATACAAGTTCAAATGTGCTCTGGAAAATGAGTTGGAAAGAAAACACTAAATTCTTAGGAAGGAAGTGTAGACTGACTCTACAACATACCTCTCATCCTCTTACTGCAAAAAATCTGGACAAAGCCAGACTTGATGGGGGGACAAAGGCCCAAAAATAGGGACACATTATATATATTGCTCACAGCAAGAGGTTCTCTGGTTCGATTCTCATCTGTAGGTCCTTCTGTCTGGAGTCTGCATGTCCTCCCTGCAGTCGAGTGAGTTTTAAAGACGTGAGTGTGTGTATGTGTGTGCCTTCTGTGAATGTTGGGTGCTGGGCTGGCAACTCGACAGCATAAAAACACCATTGCTGGTGATCTGCTGTGGTGACCCCTGACCAGGAAAAGCCAAAAGACATTGCTATTACAGAAATTATGACTATTTAGCAGACATAGTTTATCCATATCCTCATCTATTACATTAACTACAGACCTGCTTCACTGATTGCTTATTTCCTTTTTATTCATATTTCACACCCCTCAACAGAAGAGTCTTTTCTCTGCCCCGTGCATTCTCGAATGTCTGTTATATTATCCACCCTACTATGTCTTCAAGCAGGCAACAATAGTCATGCCTCAATCCTTACTCTTACTGTAAAATAATAGTTCCTCATGTCTTCAATGAACAAAAAGTAGTCAGCTAGCTCAAGTGGAAAAAAATCCACTTTGCTTTACCATTCTCATCAGAAGTAGGTTCATAGGTATATAGGTGTGTATTAGGCTAATGGCCCTGGAGCCTTTACAAGCCTAGCCCATATAATTACCCTGGCATCGTGCCACCCGACCTTAGTTCCTAGTACCTTTGTCGAGTAGAGCCACTGGAGTGATCCCCGGGGTGAATTTTCCATTTCCCATCCACACATCAAAATTTCTCTTGAAGAGGGCCAGTGAGATGCTCTGCTTAATATGTATGGGAAGTCTATTCCATAGCATGGGCAGCCTCTGGGTTATGAATCTGTCCCTCCAGCATGTTCTGTTGATTGCAGTAATGAGGTTGAGGTCTCTGGAGCTTGTGGTACAGAGGGATTGGGATTTCTTTAGATGTAGTATTTCTTACAGAGCTGGGTCAGACATGGCTTTGTAAGTCAAGCAGAGATTGCCTCTAAGTAGGCAATATGACACAGGGAATAGTTGGAGTTTTTTGAGTCTGTCCATATAGGACAAGTATTTAAGGCCTAAGATCCTCTTTGTGAGGAACTTTTGTGGCCTCTCCAGTTGTTGCAGGTGTCTAGTGAGGTACATGCCAAATGGAGCATTGTACTTGATGACTGGCCTAATGAGGGAAGAGTAGAGGGAGACAATGACCTCTTTCTTCCTGGATGCAAAACCCTTAGTAATGAGATGTGCCACATAGATGATAAAAGAGCAGTGATATTGGCTATTGTTTATATCAAAGGTACCCCTTCACCTACTCCTTTCTATCCACTAGTAGATGTAGAGCACAGATATACAACATGGCATATACATTTATTTTTGAAAACACAGTATTTTACTGAATCTAAGGACAAGGACTGGAATTTAGAAAATGTATCAGTGACAGCACTATGTGGTCAAGACTGCAATGTCCCATAGAATGAAGATGGCACAGGATGATACACTGTTATTTAGACACATGATAAAGCCACATGCAGCATCTTCATAACAGCAGCTTATTATCATGTCTCTTAATCAAACACTGTGAAGTTACAGGTAACCACATTTGTGTAACCACAGGAACACTTGAAAAGTAACTGCACAGGGACCTACAAACTACACAGAAACACACATACACATACATATGCCCAGACTCTCTCACTCTCTCTTTCTCTCTGTCTCTCTCTCACTCAAACAATAAAACACACACACACACACACACACACACACACACACACACACACACACACACACACACACACACACACACACACACACACACATACCTAGATGTGCATGCACACACACACAGAAACACACATGGCTTCATAACACTTCCCTCCAATGAAAGTAACAGCCCTTCCCCAGCAGTAGGACTGAAAGGGCGTACACTATCAATATGCAGAGTAGACTTTTTACTTTGCTCCCCAAATACCACAGTAGAACTAATCTTTGAATTTCTCTGCAGATCTATCCCATTCCTTGCAAAATGTACTGGTGAAGTGTACATGATTAATTAACATTAGCCATGCCCCTGGACTACCTCATGTGCATGTGACTTTTTCCAGCGAGACCAGTATAGTATTATTGACTCGTGCATTCTTACCACTGTAGAGCTACAACAGTCTTTGAACCACTCTGGAATAATACACAAAGAAACTAGGACATAAAGGTGATATATCTTTTATCAGATCAACATAGTTTTTGCAATTACTTGAATTTATGGTATAACCTAATGAATGGTCTCCAGTGTTAACTTCAGTTTGTTCTTAAAATGGATTCTAAGAAATGCACCTCTTATGTTTCACTTATAAGGTGAATTTCTAAAAGTATATTTCAATAACAGAAATAAGCTGTAACAACCTGGGTATGTTCAGTAGACTGATCATAATGCTCTATATTGTATAAACTACAGGACTATTGGCCAAAGGAATGTTGATGTGAAATCTTGATGTGAAGCTCTTGAAATTCTTATTGCACACCTGTTCCTGTTGATAACAATGGTTCAGTCAAAGGCATACATTGCAACGCTATATTTTATTTAACACCAGAAAGTGAACTATAATGCATGTTATTTTAAAAAATGTAGTACAAACTCAAACATGCATTCATTACAAGGCTGTTATTCAGAGGCATGATCTGCACTAAAGACCGACAATGCTGAGAATAATTCAGGAATAATTGCAACTCCAGGTTTAGAGAAAACTGACCTGTTTGGCTGGAAAAATTAGATAGTGCTGCTCACCACACTGAAAGCTGGTGTACTGCACATATACAAATGAGGGACATAGCATGAATAATAGCATTAATGTAATTTAGAGTCAGGCAAACTGTGTACCAAATTTGTGTATCTGTAAAACTGTGTTATACTGTGTTTACAGAAGAGCACTAGCAGGGCTCAGTATAATTTGCTTCTGTGGAAGCACAGCTACAAACAGGCACATGCATGCACACACACATGATGCACATTCTATACATGATGTGATGATATGAGATAGTACCAGCTGTCCAAGGGGGAATAGGGCATTGCTTGTGTAACATATGCCAATATAGCTAGCTGGAGTTTTGTAAATTATTTGTGAATACTGATTTGTATAGATGCTTGTGTTAAAATGTATTTGTAAAGTTTCTCGTGTTAAAAATGTATCAGCAATGGGTCCTGCTGGACAGAAAAGAAATATACATGTATTGTTGTAACTGATGAAATGTATATGTTTTAACAAAGGATACTTTAAGGGAAGGGATTAAGCTCAGCCTAGCTAACCTTAAGTAAAATAGCCTGAAATTAAATTACTTGGCTTAGGCCATAAAGATTTTATCTGATAGGTCTGAGTGCAGCCAAAGATGCAGTGTCTGTATAAAGCCTGGGCTGGGATCCTGCTCTATTGTCCTTAGTGGTGAACTAATTGCTAACCTGGGGTGCCACAGAAAGGCTTGTTAGCTTCTTCAGGAAGGACGGAAGTGTTGGAATTGGTTTACAGTTCCCAGATGTTGTAATAAACCTTACCTAAAGTTTTATGTGTGCATTGTGACGCATCAGTGCAAGATCTTGGCTCAGTTTTTAGTGAAAGGTTAGAATGGGAACCACAGACTCAGGTGACCAGATGTGATATCATTCTGTACCCAGTACTGAAATTGTATTTGAATACTAGTGAGAGATGTGAGGAATGCACTCTTTTTTTTGACCTGACAAGACACTCATCCAGTTTCATCTTGCCTTGCTTTAGCAAGTAAGTAGGGAACAGTAATTTTTCTGTCAGTTAAAAAATATAATGAGATTAGCAATATGTTAATGTTTTCTGTAACTGTTTGAGTCTTTCCATATGTGTTGTTTTTATATTTCCTGTAATTGAAAATCTGGTGTTTATTGTAAACAGATATTCAGCATTTTTATTTTTTTATTATTTATTATTAAATAAATCTAAACCTTTCATTGTGTCTGGTATTTTAGAAAACAGTTAACCTTTGAGAGTACTTGCATTTATCTAGTAGCACTGTGGCTCCATATTCCCGAAAGTCTTGCTGCTTGGTTAAACACTACCATTTGTATTATTAATTTTATTAAGTATAATTGGGTGCCCTGGCAAGAGCCTTAAAGTAGCTGCCTTTGGGTGTTCTGGTGGCAGCAAATCTACCTTATAGTCTGGGTGGACATGGCAGAGTGGGTAATCTGTGCCAGCCTTTCTCAGGTGTGTGTGTATGTGAAGGTCAAATCTCAAAGAGAGTGTGTGTGTGACATCTACTTTGAACAGGGACACTGAGAGCACTGATTTCACAGAGATGGTGGTGGAGAACTTGGTTTGGAACACCGAGCTAAAGAGTCAGCTCCATAGTGGTCAGTGGGGAGTTTTATTTGAGGCCTTTAGAGGAAAGCCCAGCAACAGGACTGGAGTGTGTATTCTCTGTGTGCTCTTAGGGGAAATTATACTTAGTGTAGAGGGCTGTGTCTCAGAATTATGTGTGTGTGTCTATTTTTCTCACAAAGAACATTCCCCACTGGTGTCAGTGGTGAGGATTGAAACTCCTTGATCACTGGCCCAGAGGAGCCCCCCACACACACACACACACACACACACTCTCTCTCTCTCACACACACACACACACACACACACACACACACACACACACACACACACACACACACACACACACACACACACACACTATAGTGCAACTGCATCTTTTGTTGAATAGCTGGGAATACTGCTCAGCTGGCTGCCATTAAATAACTGTTGCTCTATATTAGAAGTTACCAATCCATCATACTATGCTGTGTGCTCTTAGACTGCACTATAAACTTTCCCATCCCCTAACAAATTAGGTATACCTAAGAAATGCAATCTGATATTCTGTTAACTTTTTAGTCTTATTTTGACCTTTTCCAGCCCAGCTTGTGTTTGCCATTTATTTGTACAGCGCCACTAAGCTGGGAGCTGTATCAGGTGTTTTACACCTACTACAACATCTGTTTCCCATACCAGCAGCATACGCTACATGAAATGAATAGCCCACAGTGCTGCTGCTCTGTGAACTGTGCATTCTAATGTACTCTCTTTCCAAAACACTCATCTGTCTATGCTGCTCTCAATATTCCATAGGTTCATAGGTAGGTACTAGGCTATTGGCCCTATGGCCTATATAAGCCTAGTCAAATGGTACCCTGGCTTTTTCCACCCAAGAAAATTATTTTCCTGTGCCCTTGTCAAGCAGAGACACAGAAGTGATCCCCAGGGTGAATTTCCTATTTCCCATCCAATCATCAAGATTTACCTTGAAGAGTGCTAACGAGGAGCTTTGTTTGATATAGATAGGTAGTCTGTTCCAAAGTATGGGAAGTCTCTGGGACAGGAATCTATCCCTCCAGCATGTTCTGTTTATTGTGATGACAGGTTTAGGTCCCTAGAGCATGTAGCTCAAAGAGATTGGGATTTCTTTACGTGGAGCATGTCCAGCAGCTCTGGGTTTGACATAGCTTTGTATGTTAGGCAGAGATTGCCTCTGAGTAGGCGATATGCGACTGAGTAAAGCTGGAGTTTTTTGAGACGGTCAGCGTAGGGCATCTGTTTGAGGCCGGTAATCTTCTTTGTGAGATATTTCTGTGGCCTTTCCAGTTATTGTAGATGTCTTGTGAGGTACATACCAAAAGGGGCATTGTACTCTATAATGGGTCTAATGAGTGATGAGTAGAGGGGAACAATGACCTCTTTTTTCATGGATGAGAAACCTTTTGTGATGAGGTATGCCATGTAGAAGGATTTTCTGACTACTGTGGCGATGTGATTATCAAAGGAGAGACTACTGTCCACCTGTGTCCCAAGGTCTCATCACACTTTCGGTGTTAAGTAGACTACTGCCTATGTGGTAGTTCATGGGTACAGAGTTTTTACCAAAAGGGATGACAATGCACTTTTTGGCATTGAGCTTGAGGCCATGACTTTGACACCAGGCATCTGTCTCAGTGAGGCCCTTTTGTAGGATGTCCACATCATTAGGAGATTTGATTATGGCTCCTAGTTTGCAGTCATCTGCTAACTTTGTGAGCCAAAGACCTTCTGTGTTAGCCTGTACTTCAGAGAAGTAGATACCAAACAGGAGAGGACCTAGGACTGAACCCTGTGGTACTCCACTTGTCACTGGTCTGAAGTTGGATTTAGAGTGTGGGTTCGGTCAGTGAGCCAGTTGGCAACCCATCTTGTGACATAGGGATTTATACCTAGTTTAGTGACTTTATCTATAATTCCAGAGTGGAGGATAGTGTCAAAAGCCTTGGCGAGATCTAGATAGGCTGTGTGTACCACCTTACCCTCATCTACAGCTTTGGTGACCACTTGAATGAAGTCTATCAGGTTTAGGAGGCATGATCTGCCTTTTACAAACCTGAACTGGGTAGGGTCCAGAGTCTGGAGATTACCAATATCATTGTTTATAAGTTCCATGATGATAAGCTCCATAGTCTTGTAGACTAGGCTTGTCAGGCTAATGGGGCGGTAGTTCCTGGGGTCCATGGTAGCTCCCCCTTTGTGGAGTGGGATAACCAGGTGGGTACAAAGCCACTCTCTTTGTTTTAATTTATGTTCTAGATTTTTAGCCCTTATTACTAGGTGATATTTTCTATTTCTTGGACTTAAATACCACAATTCTCTTGTTCACCTTAAAAGCATTTGAATACAGCATTAGTATCCCTGTCCTATTTATTTTTAGATAGATGTTTTGAAAAGAGAGTCTTAAATTATTTCATTGTATTTTGAGAAGATTCTGCTCAAGCAACTGTTCAAGGATTTAAATAGCTATGGTCTTCTATCTGATAAGCAACATGGCTTCAGAAACAGTTTTGGCACTGCAACAGCACTAGTGATAGCAACAGACTCCTTCCAGAGTGACATCAATAACTGCACAGTAACAGCTGGCACATTTGGAAACATGACTTGCACATTTGAAATGGTAAATCACAACTTTGTTGTCATGAAATTGGAAAAATGCAATTCCAAAGTTATCTCGAGAGTAGATTATTTCAACTCCATTCTAAAGATACTCTCTCCAAAGCAGGTACCCTCAATACTGTAGTTCCACAAGGCTCTGGTCTGCATCCAGTACTTCTCTCTTTGCTCATTAATGACCTTACTGAAGATCTATCCAAATTATATTTCACATTATATGAAGATAACATCATCTTGCTAGAGTCTAGTAGATGCCTGTACATCTTACAGACTCAGCTTCAACAATCAAATTCTTAACTTTTCAAATAGGCTATAAGTAACAGGCTTTTGATTAATCACAAAAATGAATATCCATAGGCAAAATCCCAAACCACTTCCTTGCAAGCTATAGGTCCTCCTTTATGACCCAGGAAACCCATACCATGTATTTAAACTTACTGGAAACACTCACCATCCAACCCAATGCTATATTAATGGGTGACTTTAATTAATCAGCTATCAACTGGGAATCCTATATGACACCAAATGTACAGGCACAGAGATTTGTGGATTTTGTAAACACAAACTCCCTGGACCAGATTGTCAATACACCAACCAGGGGTGCAACCATACTGGATCTGGTCCTCACTAATATGGGAGACTGCTGCACATCCCTTACTGTAATGTCTTCCCTGGTAAGGTCAGACCACAAAATGGTCTCCTAACCTGGACTCCCTGCTAAACCTGGAATATTCAAGAACTACTCTAAGGCTAACCTCCTGCTATTAAGTGAGAACCTGGCAAAGTTTCAAGCCCCCATAAACCCTGAGAACACTGCTGCCTATGCAGAACTGTTCACAGAAACCATGAACAAGCATGTTAATAGCTGCATAGAGACAGTTGTACTCACCAAGAAGAAGTACAGAATTAACTCAAAAAACAAGCCACCCTGGTAAATCACAAATAGACTGCATAACAGAAGGAAGAAAAACATGGAAAAAATTAGGAGGTGCAACACCCAGCAGGATAAAAGCACTCTCATCAAATTAAACAAACAACTCAGATGATAAATAAATTCTAACAAAGCCAACTTTAAGATAAATTCGGCCTCCTAGGCCAATGACAATCACAAGGCATTCTTTAGCTATGTATGCAACCTCAAAGGCAATACACATTGTGTGCAGAGCTCATTGTAAATGGAGCCACGTATACTGAGCCAGAAGACATAGCAAACCTACTGGCTGATAAATTCAGCTCCAACTTTATGCCTCTCCCCTTTTCAACTTTCCTCAGGAAATACCATCAAATATAACTCCCCCTACTATCATTAGGGAACAGGTCCTTAATGGTCTCTCTAAGGCAAGAAGACTAAATCAATGAGGCCAGACAATAACCCAGGATGCCTTCTAAATAGCATGAAACATGCCATATCAGGACCTCTGGAATTGCTCTTTAACTGTAGCCTCCAAACAGACTTTGTGTCTCATGAATGGAGAAAAGCAACAGTCATCCATCTGCACAAAAGTCGGCCATCTACAGACCCTGGAAACTACAGACTCATACGTCTCACTAGTCTTATATGTAAAGCCATGGAAAGAATTATTATGCAATTGATCAATAGTGATATAGTAAACTACAAATACTGGACCCAACCCAGTTTGGTTTTGTCAAGGGCAGGACATGTGTACTCAACCTGGTGGACTTTGAGAAGGTCACCAAAGCAATGGATGAGGGAAAAATGGTTCACACTGCCTACCTTGACCTGGCCAAGGCATTTGACACAATATCCCACTCAGGCATTGTTGACAAATTCAAGAGGTTATGTACAAACTTGTATGTCACCTGGTGGATAGCCAACTGGCTCACAGACAGGACCTAGGAAGTTAAAATTGGAGAGTCCACCTCTACAAAGAGGCCAGTCACAAGTGGAGTCCCTCAGGGATAAGTCTTTGGACCTCTGCTTTTGGCATTAATTTCTCTGAAGTCAAGACCAATTTTAATGGTTTCTGGCTGACTAAATTTGCAGATGATTGCAAATTAGGTGCTGTCATTGAATCCAACACTGACACAAATGTTCGCCAGGAACAGATGACACAAACAAACAACTGGTGTCAGAACCATGGACTAAAACTAAATGCCAAGAAATGCATAATAGTATCCTTCAGGAAGTCATCCACCCCTGGTAACTATCATATCGACAACACACCCCTAAGAGCTGACCAAGTAGTCAGGAATTTAGGGATACACATTGGCTGTAATCTAGACTTTGACCATCACATGTCTACAGTAGTGAGGAAATCATTCTATGTTGTACAACTTATAATCAAAGATATGGCATCTAAGTCCAAGGAAGCCATTGTTCCACTGTATTCAGCATTCATCAGATGTATTATTATTGAGTACAATGCCCCCGTTTGGTATGTACCTAACCAAGTATTTCCAACAACTGGAATATCCACAAACAGTCCTCATTAAAGGAATACAGAGCATACGTAAAATGTCCTATGCAAACCACCTCAAGGCCCTATCCTTGTATTCTGTCTCCTACAGGTTTTTGAAGGGAGATCTATGCCTGGCCTACAGGGCATTGTCAGACCCCACCTCTGATGGACCTCCTGCATACCCGCAAAACAAACAGCACCAGAATTACCCATTCTAAAGACTTAAAGCTTGCCTGTGATATAAATAGGAGCTGCTGGAGAGACAGGTATGTATCCCAGAGACTACTGCATCTCTGGAACAGGCTACCCATCCATGTGAAGCAGAGATCCTCCCTAACCCAATTCAAGTGCAACTTGGACAATTGGATGGGAAACAAGAAATTCATCCCTGGTTTGGCACCTATGTCTGTAATGGAAACAGGCAACCTGTAAATGATTCATCTCCCAGCTTCTGCTTGTAAATGTTTCATGTCCCAAGCCCCTGCTTATACTTATCAAGGGCATCAGAACTTGTCAGAGATTTGGGATTCATGGCAAGGCTTAAAAAGACCCTTATGGTTGTTAGCCTAGTAAACACCTATGAACCTATCCTCTTCCCATTTCCACCCAAAATAACACAGTTTACTGGCTTTCATATTACTGATAATCAAAGCAATATTATTTTAGCTGTGTTGGAACATTTAGGACTTGCCCTAAATCCTTCACTTACTTTCTCTGCCCATACTGACATCACTGATAAACTACTTTCATAATTAAGACTCTTCTGTATAATTTCACATTAGTGCTCAACCACTGCATGAACTGCATTTGCCAAAAAATGTCCTGCTTTGCAAACTAGAATATAAGTTGCTACCTTTTACCGCCGAAAATGTCCTGCTTCACAAACCAGAATATAGGTTTCCACCTCTTATTTTTCATTCCATCTACATTACTCAGAGACTGCATTCTAACGAGAAGAAAATATGCAGATCTTCCCACCTAGCAGACATTCAAACTCACCACTGCAACCTCCTTCAGTGCTTAACTTGAAACTCATAAAGCAACCTATATCCTTGCTGTGAGGCGACCACTACCATGGTATATAGTGTAAATAATTGCTCTTTTCTTAATATTTAACTGTATGTATGTATATAGATATAGATACACACACACACACACACACACACACACACACACACACACACACACACACACACACACACACACACACACACACACACACACACACACACACACACACACACACACACACACACACACACATATATATATATATATATATATATAGATATAGGTCTACTTCAGTCAATCGAACTTTTACAAGTTCGAACCACATATGGCCGAGACCATATGTTCGAACTTGTAAAAGTTCAAAAACTGACGTAAAACCACAAAAAAGCACAAAATTAAAGGTCTATAGCATGGGGGCTAATGCCCTTCTGCACCCCCCCACCTCTCTTACTTAAATATATCAACTCCGAGATCGCACTACATGGTGGAAATGGGAGATCTTCCCTTTCCGCTCTGTACGGAGATCTCCATTCAGTCAGATCGGACTTTTATAAGTTCGAACATATGGTCTCGGCCTTATGTGGTTTGAACTTATAAACGTATATATATATATATATATATATATATATATATATATATATATTATTAATCACAAAGTTTTTATATTAATCTCATCTTCAAGTTGTGCATCATTTACAGTTTTGTTAGAATGTGTATTTGTCATTTTCCAATTTTTCCAGGTTGTTGTTGAAAAAGACCTTCTTACCAGCCCACATATTTGTTTTGCAAATGGCAAATAAATAAATATACACATAAAAAAGCCCTACAAGTGCAAATAATGAAATATATAATGCTGGTTGTTTGTAGTTAATAACATGATTAATACAACTCCCCCCCCCCTTAAATTTACTAATCCAGATGCTCTCCCTTGTGTAACGACCTTACAGTTTTTGCAGCTACCACAAAAAAATGACAGAATTGTATCTTTTGCACTATTTCCAAGCAAAATATATTGTGTAGTGCTACACATTTCAGCACAGAGATCAGTTAAGGGAAATACGGCTAAGCCTGACTTCTCAAAATTTCTCTGCCACAATCCATAATTTTACTTATTCCATTATATTTCATCATGCACAGATTTTACTCATTATTTGGCACACACCCTGCATGCTGTGAATTCAGAGGAGCATTAGTATTTTTGACAGCCATAGTCTCTGTAGGTTTAACCTCCTCTGTATGCATATTTCCTCTGACTCTACAGCAAAGCCACTAAAATCTGAAAAAGTGCCATATTGCCACCTCAAGAGACTGCAAACATACCTTTGTTAACTGCTAGTAAGGCATCCATGCTATGGGGCTCACCATAGTAGCAGTGACCCTCACATAGGATATATAATGCATGCAATGTGCATAATGCTGCTCAATAACTATAATGCAGCTAGTATTACTGTACTGTGCAGAATTATGAACTATAACAAATACTGGTCTGTATTTCCTCTTCCTCCAGTTAATCTTATATCTGCATTTTCAGAGTTAAGTTTTTAGATTTAAGTGTTGTATTATTATGGATCTCATGAACAAGGACATAGGCAATCTCCAAACACTTGAACCCACCCAATTCAGATTCATCAGGGGCAGATCTGGCCAATTGAACCTAGATGACTTCTTTGAGGCCCTGAATTAGGGAAAGTCAGTACATACAGATTACCTTGACTTGGCCAAGGCCTTTGACAAAATTCCCCACTCAAGCATCATTGAAAAGCTAACACAACTTCGTATTAATCCCTATCTCATCAGATGGGTGGCCAACTGGCTCACAGATAGGACCCACAAGGTCAAAATAGGTGCCACCACCTCCAACAGCAGACCTGTCACTAGTGGTGTTCCCCCAGGGATCTGTCCTGGGACCCCTACAGTTTGGCATCTACTTCTTAGAGGTCCAGGCAAAGATAAAGGGCCTGTGGCTGACCACGTTTGCAGATGACTGTAAGTCGGGTGCTGCCATTGACTCCCCAAATGATGTTAACATACTGCAAGAGAGTCTCACAGCTACAAATAACTGGTGCCAAAGTCATGGTCTTAAGTTAAATGCAAAAAAATTATTATCGTACCATGTGGCAAAAACATGGCCCCTACTGATTACCACACCAACGGCAATCCCCTAAGCACACAAACCGTAGTGAGAGACCTGGGTACTCAGGTTGACAACAATCTCACATTTGACCATCATGTGCCAGCAGTGGTCAGAAAAGCCTTTTAATTGGTTCATCTCATAAGTAAAGAGATTGCATTCAGAAAAAAAGAGGTTATTACCTCTCTGTACTCCCTCATTAGATCTATAATTGAGTAGAACGCCCTGTTTGGTATGTACCTTTCCAAACACCTGCATCAACTGGAAAGGCCACAGAAATGCCTCACGAAGAGAAGGCCTCCAACACCTGTCCTATGTGGACAGGCTCAAATTATTATCACTTTACTTGGTATCATACAGATTGCTCAGAGGTGATCTGTGTCTCGCCTACAAGGCAATATCGGACATGCCCTACTAGAGATGCTCCGTATCCATAAGTCTAACTCCTCACGCATCACCTGCTCAATGGGCCTAAATCTAATATGTAACATCAACAAAACCTGCTGGAGAGACAGGTTTGTCTCTCAGAGGCTGCCCCATCTCTGGAAAAGACTTCCCATACATGTCAAACAGAGTACCATGCTGACCATCTTCAAGCGCAAACTTGATGAGTGGATGGGAAAACACAAATTTGTCCCAGGGGTTCCATCTTTGTCCCTCAATGACAAGGGCAACAGGTGCTGACTGAGGTTTCTTTTTTGGGGATAAACTCTTGGCTAGACTTGTAAGGGCCCCAGAGCCATTAGCGTAGTAACCTGCTATGATCCTATCATCCTATGCAGTGATAACTGTGACATGAGTGCTACAACTGCACTCTAAATAAACAATTAAATTATGTATTGTGCATATAAACACACACTCACACCTACCCCCACAAAGAATGCACACACACACACACACACACACACACACACACACACACACACACACACACACACACACACACACACACACACACACACACACACACACACACACACACACACACACACACACACACACACACACACACACACACACAATCTTAGTAACAGTTAGTTCAATAAACTCCTAAATACTACTGAGTTCTTAGTAGGTCCAATGTATATGTCTTGCGCTTATGTATTTTGGATAATTATGTGCCAATTCACATGAATGTATATGTTATGTTTTTGTAAGGAGAAAAACAAAATACATCACTGTTTAATTACACAACTCTGAACAGTTCTAAATGTCATATGATTTAGCACATCCTAATGATTAGCCACAAATCTTGCATCAGAAAGCCACATTAATGCACAGTGAAGCCAGATTAACCATTTTCCTTCCTCATTAGCCTATAGCAGCAGCAGGGATCAGCGTTAAGTCTATGCTGTGAAGTCTGACCGCATGACTTTTGCTCTGAAAAATAGCATGTACTATTGCAGTCACCGTCCAACTAATTCTATTTAATTAAAATCACAAAACTTAAGCATTCTCTGAGCATACATGTCAATGTCCTTGCTTGATAATGAGGCAAAGTTCAATCAATCAAAATGTATTAATGTGCTTGAAACTTAAGTAGTCTGCACATTTTCAGTATAAGACATGAAATAGAGTTGCCTGAAATGGCTAAAACAAGATAATTATAAAAGGTTGTAGTTCATCAAAATAAAACAAAAAAAAATCTCAGCAAGACTAAAATGTCAGAGCAAACTAACATTTGTAAGAATGATGCAGGTTTCAAGCTTTCCTCAGAAATGAGTAGTTAAGAAAGAGCTGAGTAAAAAAATGGATTTAATATAAAAGTAACTGATGTACATAAATGTAAATGTATTCTCAACAGTCGTATGATGAAAACAGACTTAAGCTAAAAAACTGTCTTGCCTTCCTGCATTGCGGGTCTTAATAATAAGGAAAGGCAGATCCTATCTGGTTGAGTCATACAGCCTTATGAACTTTTTCTGTCTCACAGTAAGAGCAATCTGCTTTTAATTGTGAAGTGCATGAAAGGGAACCCCCTTGAAGTTTTTTTCCACAGCAGTCATGTGAAACTGTTGTGTCTGGCTCCTCTGGGATCAGTTAGCAGCCTCAAAGTACAGGGTGAATGCTTAAACGTGCTCAGGATGAAATAATCAAAAACTGCTTTGGCATGCCACCAGCATAGACCTGGGGAAGCCTGAGCAGCCTTTGCCTGACGTCAGAGTCAGTAAATGGAGAACAGCTGCTAAGATTAAAAGTTTTCCGACTTTTCATCATGACAGATTTCTGCTGGTAGTCAAGACTGACCCTGTCTTTAAAGAAATCCATATAGGAAACCATCTGAGATGAATTATTAACACATACTTACCCTTTCAGCAGGCTGTGGTCTTCCCATATAGCATTAGACAGGGAGATGGAAAAGAATAGAAAACGCATAAAAGGCAACTTCCACCATAAAAAAACGTAATGCCTAAACTTTGTATGTTAAAAGCAATATATGTCTCAAGTTGTTTGCAGTTTAAAAAGTGGCTTCAGAACATGCTATGACTGATATGACATGGCATCATCTTTTTGTCTCTTGGCATACTCTAACTTGTTATAAAATATGTATAAAAGTCTTGGTAGACAGGTCACAAATGGAAGTTAACATTTTCATAGTCAGAGCAAGCTCATTTACTATAGAGTTATGAGACGATAATAGGTATTGTCATCAATGATGTCTATGGTCCAGGTGAACTGAGTATGATTAGTGGTCTGAACACCTGACAGGCCTGACTGAGGAGCATGTGAATGAGTGTTCACTGTCAACTCACCCATCATGGGGATAGGTAGGTTGCTCTGGCTTGCCACTTGGGTGACACCTAGCACTAGATACTGCTCCTACTCTGCGCTTTTACATTCAAACTAATTCACTGCTTATGCTGCCAACCTGTAACACGTATACTGCAATACTGGCAGGCTAATTATTCCCTGCCCTGATAATGTCATATGTTTAATAAGACCTCATTTCAACAAAGTAATAGGTATAAAAGCTTTTCAAACATTACATCTGCAGCATGGAGCTCAGACTCAGGATAACTAAACATCATGGGTGCTAAGCACATTCAAAAAGGAGCTACTTCAATTTATTAGCAATGAAAATAACTGCCAATGTTTCAACAATGGCTAAACCAAGCCTACAGCCACTAGCTCACATTTGCAGAAACACTGTCTTATTTCTAAATGGCATTAATGCAGTTGCCTGATATATTTTGTTCATACATATCATCATTTCATGTTTCCACGTCACTCCACTGTTATTCTGTAAACCAATTTTCAGTGTTTGAATCGTACAAATAACATAATCATAATACTGTATCACTGTTTGCTATATTTAACTTACCCGAGTCACATCATAGTTGTTCTGTTGGGCTGCCACATCCATTGAATTGCCAAAAAATAATCGCAACTGTATGTTGAAACTTGTGAATGGCGAAGTGGCCTGAGTCATGGCTGAAAATTATTTGTGGATCAAGTCCAATCCATCTACCGGCTAACAAAACTAATAAATAAATAAAAGTACTACACAGTGTGCTGGTTAGAATGATCATTGCTTGCTTGCTTGCTAAATATTGATAGCTTGCTAAATATTGACCATATATTGAAAATGCTAGTTTATTATTTCTAATACCAACATCAAAATATAACAACAGAATTATCAGATGAGATAAGAGCATTTAAGTAGGAGCAACAACCATGTAAAGTAATGAGCATTATATTATTTCATTGATCTTTCTTCTTCTTTTTAACTATTTGATTAAATTAAATACTCTTTAGAAGCCAGAGCTCATAGATTTACAAAATAATATAAAGCTTGTTTACAGCACAAGTGATCTCAATTTGACCGCCAGCGCAACTGATAATTTAAATGACACAAATTATTAGCAAGATTGATTTTGAAAGGTTTCAAGTTTGCTTACAAAGTCAGATAAGGTGGGATACTGCAAAGTGCTAGAAGTCCTTGAATTGCGGACTTAACCATTTCTCAGGCCTACTTTCTTTACTTTTTCTCATGGTTTGTAAGACTTTGTCAATGCTATAATATATTCTCTTTCCAAAGAAAGAATTGTAAAATAATGCATGCTTAAGAAAAATTATTGGCAGAAAATTAATACAAAAAGAATATTCGAACCAGTACTGATACCCTGTGCAGTATTATTGATTATGGATTAATCTAAGTATTAATATTTATAGTGGTTTACCTTTATAATGCTGAATCACAGTGGTGCGAATGCTCACATGAGTGACTCGTAACCACGAAAGTGAAAACGGCGATAGTCCTTAATGTTCGAAAATCAGCAAATCAAAAAGCAGATTCACTGTTCTTCGAACATTAATGTCGAACGAAAAAAAAAAAAGAAGTGTAAAGCAGGGGGGCAAGCCCCCCCACACCCCTACTTTAATATTCTAACTCTGAGATCGCACTACAGTGGGGAAAGGGCCCGTTTCCCGATCCCCACTATAGTGTAATCTGCCCCACAATGTCAAATGTGCAATGAGCGAATATCAATGTGCATTCACTCATTGCACATTCAAACCTTTTTCCGTTCGGCGTTTGCAAATCTTACAAACTGCCTTTCGCCCAGTTGCTATTCGTCTGTGTGCAATATACACAACTAAAGATAAACCATTTATAGTATTAAATATTAATGACTATGCATCGCATTAAGTGGTTATTGTCATGCATGGGTGTGGATGTGATGACATCAGTAGCTGGGAGTTAGCAGGCAGTACTATCTGAGAAAGAGGGAAAAAAGTACTGTATTAAACATGCCAAATAAAGGTTTGCAGTGAGAGTGCAGATAGTAGGCATGGTTGATGCCATTAACAAGTATGAAGGCAATATTCCATGTCACATGGAGTTTATTTCATAGTTTCTTAGTTTCATAGTTTAGTACTAGGCTATCTGCCCTGGGGCATTTTTAAGCCTAGCCATAGTGATGTGGCTTTTGCCACCCCATGAAATGGTACAAAAATGTACAGAATAAATTTAGAATACTGTGCCTCTGTCTAGTAGTGACACAATGAAGGTCCCCTTATATAATAGAATTAGTTTACTGTGCCCCTGTCTAGCAGTGACACAGATGTGACCCCTGGGGTAAACTTACGATCTCCCATCCACTCATCAAGATTTCTCTTGAAGAGAGTCAGTGAGGGGCTCTGCCTAATACGAACTGGGATCTTGTTCCAAAGCATGGGAAGTCTCTGGGTTATGAATCTATCCCTCCAGCATGTCCTATTCATACTTGTGCCAAGGTTTAAGTCTTTAGCTCTCGTGGTCCTGATGGATTTGGATTTTTTGAGGTGGAGCATGTCCATCAGATCCTGATTGGACATGGCCTTGTACGTCAGGCAGAGATCACCTCTGAGCAGGTGGTATGCTACTGAATAGAGCTGAAGTTTCTTTAGTCTGGCAGAATAAGACATATGTTGGAAACCCTTGATCCTCTTGGTGAGGTACTTTTATGGTCTCTCCAGCTGTTGCAAATGCCGGGTGAGGTACATACCAAATGGGGCATTGTACTCAATCAATGGTCTGATGAGGGAGGAGTATAGGGGTACAATGACATCCTTGGATCTGGATGTGAATCCCTTCATGATGAGGTGTGCAAGGTAGAATGTTTTTGTAACCACTTTGTCAACGTGGGTGTCAAATGAGAGGTCGCTGTCGACTTGGGTCCCTAGGTCTCTGATTACTTTTTCCGTACTCAGTGGGTTGCTGTCTATGTGATAATTTGTGGGTACTATGTTTTTCCCAAAGGGGATGACTATGTATTTTTTGGCATTTAGTTTAAGGCCGTGACTCCGGCACCAGTTGTCCGTTTCTGTGAGGCCTTTTTGTAGGATGTATGTGTCCACTGGTGTATCGTCTATGGCACCTAGTTTGCAGTCATCTGCGAACTTTGTCAGCCACAACCCTCCCATGTTTGCTTTAACATCTGAGAAATAAATGCCGAACAAGAGGGGTACCAGGACAGATCCCTGTGGGACACCACTTGTGACTGGCTTTGAGTCTGACATTGCTCCAGCGATTTTAGCTTTATGGGTTCTGTCCTTTAGCCAGTTTGCAACCCATCTAGTGACATAAGGGTTTACGTTTAAGCTGTTGAGCTTATCTATGATGCCTGAGTGGGGTATTGTGTCGAAGGCCTTAGCCAAGTCCAGGTAGGCTGTATGGACTGCTTTGCCCTCATCAATGGCTCTAGTGACTGTTTCGAAAAAGGCAGGATCTGCCCTTTACAAAGCTGAACTGGGTGGGGTCAAGTGTCTGTAAGTTCCCTATGTCTCTGTTTATGAGTTCCATAATGATTCTTTCCATAGCTTTGCAGACCAGGCTGGTTATGCTTATGGGGCGGTAGTTCCCAGGGTCTGTAGAGGTACCCCCTTTGTGGAGTGGGACCACTGTTGCTGTACGCCAGTGTTCAGGTACATATCCTGTAGTAAGGCTAAGGTTAAATAGCATTTTTATGTGCGGGTTTATCTCCTCTTGGAGTTCACGTAGCACGCAACCCGGGATACCGTCAGGTCCCATTGATGCTGTGTTTTTAGCTTTGTTGAGGGCGGTTCTCACTTGGACATCTGAGATGACAGGGAGATTACATTCAGCTGGGATAAGTATTTCTTCTTTTGGGGGTGAGGGAGGGGAGAAATTTGCACTGAACCTGTCAGCCAGAATGTTGGCAATATCTGTGGGTTCAGTGTATTTTTTGTTGTTGTGAACTAACTCTGAGCATATCTGAGGGTTTCCACCCAGGTTTCTAACATAGCTGAAGAAGGCTTTGTGGTTATCTTTAGTGTCCTTAGAGATTTTTCTCTCAAAGTTGGCCTTGGATGTTTTTATGAAAGAACGTAGTTTTCTGCTAATGTTGATCAGAGATGTCTTCCCTTTATGGGATTTTGCTCTGACGTGCAGTAGCTTCCTTCTTTTGTTATACAATTTGTTAATGGCTGAGGTCCACCAGACAGGATGCTTGCCTTTGGTGGAGAGGGACTTGGATTTATTTGGGATTGCATGATCCATACATTCTTGGAGATGTCCATAGAAAGCATTTGTGAAGGATTCGGCATTGTGGGATGTGGTATCCACTGGCTCAGTGGGCTTAAAGGATACCATCTTAGTCTTAAGAAGAGTGAAGTCTACTTTTGAGAAGTTTTTCACTGTGGTCTTTTGTGCTGGGGGGTGGAGGTGGCATATGTATATCCAGGGTGATTAGTTTGTGGTCAGATCTCACTAGTGAGGGGTATACCTCCGGTGTGGAGCATTTTGTCCCCATGTTTGTGATGATCAGATCTAGTATATTATCTCCCCTAGTGGGAGAGGTGACTAGTTGTTCCAGTGCATTTGAATTTATGAATTCCAGGAACCTTTGGGCTAGGGTATTAGGGCTAGAATAATGTACCCAATCTATGTTTGGGTAGTTGAAGTCTCCCAGTATGATGGTATTTTGTGATACATTCATATCCTCCAATGTCTTCAGGAAGGCTGAGTGGGGTTCCTGAGATTGGGAGGGTGGTCTGTAACATGCTACCAGTTGTATAGCAGTTTTGCCTATGGTTAGTTGCACCTGTATGGTCTCTGATGCTTCATGTATTGCTACTAACCTGGAGGTGTGGGTGTCCTTGATGAATATGGACACTCCCCCTCCCTTTGTGGTTCGGCCCGGGTTTTGAGGCCGAAAAGCATGATATGAGGTATAGCCTGGTAGCACTGGGGTGCTCTCAGGAGCCTTGAACCAGGTTTCAGTTACTGCACAGATGTCGATGTTCTCCATGCTGAGGAGTGCATCAAGTGCCTGCATCTTGAGATTTAGACTTCTGGCGTTGAGCAGCATTACCCTTAGCTTTTTTCCATTTTTGTTTTCTAAGGAGGTGGGTTTGTCTTTTGAGCCTTGCCTAAAAAAGGCACTATGGGGGTGGCAAGAGCCTTAGCCAATATCCGGAAGCCCAGTGGTGACAGGTGTAAGCCATCCCTTGCGAAGCAGCATGGCTTGTCCAACATGTCGTCCCAGGCAGACAGACATTGGATCCCCTTAGAATGACACCAGTACTTGAGCCAATTATTAAAGCTGATCATCTTGTCTTTGTATTGTGGCATCATTCTTGGTGAGGGCAAGATGCTGCTCAGGGTCAGGGTCATACCAGCCTGGGCTACGTGATCGGAGAGCTACTCTATGTCTCTTTTCATGTAGTCCAGGGAGGTACGTCTCAGGTCATTCACGCCAGCATGGACAATGACGGAGTCATATTTGTACTTGCTTTGGAGTGACTTGAGTGCGTGTGTTATGTGGCGGATCCTAGCTCCCGATAGGCAGCTCACAGTCACCCTCTCCTTGTTCAGCCTGGTCAGCGGGACATCAGTGTGTCTGACTATAGAGTCACCTATTACTAGTGTATCAGGCATGGTGTTTGGCCTTAAGGGCTGTGATTGGTTGACACACTGATTTATTGAAGTATGTGATGCATGTGTTTTGTTTTGAGGTGGTGTATTTTTGGATGTCTGCTTTGGGAGCCTCTGTTGCTTTGGTAAGTTTTTTATTAGAGCTTCTGAGTATGTCTTTGTGTTTTTAATGTGTTTGGTTTGCAGTTGTGGTAGGTCTATGTGGGACTGGGATTGTTGTGTGTGTGGTTACCATCTCCTCCTGTCTGGTCATGCCAGCCCTGAGTTGAGAGAGTTCAGCCTCCACTTTGGCTATATAGTTGCATCTCTCACATGTATTTATGTTTGTTGGGAGGAGGAGAGGGTTGTCTGTGTACATGAGACAATTGTAGCATTGTCTCAAGATACCCAGATTAACCAACTGAACTGGAGAGGACGCCAGTAATCTACCACTCGACATGATAGAACAGTATAAGGGAGTGCTGTGCCTTTAAGGGAAGTGGATATTCACAGGGGTGGTAGGTAGATGTAGTGCTTTACTTAGTACGAGAGTGCTTACTTAGTAGAGAAGTTTTGAGAACAAGTGTTAGGCTTATAATATAGTGAGTAGTCTGATTATACTAAGAGTAGAGCTTCTTAAGGGAAAATTTGAAGAGCAGACTTGGCGGAGCCAGAAGAAGTTTAACCTTGTTTAACCGGTGCTGTGCTATCTATCTATCTATCTATCTATCTATCTATCTATCTATCTATCTATCTATCTATCTATCTATTTATCTATCTATCTGATGCCAGAATTTGTCTCAGTAAAGAGTGTTACTGCCAACTGTTTGAGTCTGTAATGCTGAGTTTCTAAGTTTTAGGGAAATTATGAAATTCAGCCTGCCAACAGACTTCCATTCTTACAAGTCAGATATATAGGTTGGTTAGAAATAGAGCTTTATGAGGTTCAGAATTACAAGCATTTAAAAAAAGATATGGAGGTGTGCAGATCAGTTGTCTATTATTACAATTATGTTATGCTCTGAAATCTTTACCAAAGCTGCACTCCAAAACATTGCATTGTTAAGCTACATCTTGAAAAGAAATAGGCTGGGATTCTGAAAGGTTACCACCAGTTGGAAGTTTTTTTTTTTACTGCTGATAGTAACTGCTTCTGATTCTCAGACAGCCCTACTGCAGTGTTTACTTTAAGGAATACAGCACCCAGGTAGGTTGTCTCTCTGGCTATCACAAATGTTACGGGGCATTCCAGGGGAGTAGCATATGATAATTAACCATTTGCTCTTCCCTCAGAAATGCCTGCAATAAATGATTTACTCAGTAAAGAGATTCATAGAACTCCTTGGCTTTGTAAATCCTTACCGTTAGCCTCACTAATTAACTCATCCAAAAGCTAATATTCATGGGTGAGATCACGTTAAAGGGAAGCGCCAAGGAGTTAAGCAAACAGGTAGTACTGAGGGGTGTTTGGCTTTGTGTACGTGTGCAGCAACATGTATGACTGTATGCAGCGGTATGACTTGTGTGTGTTTTTATCTATGTGTGTGCATGTGTGTGTTGACATGTGTGTATGAGTGAATGGTTGAATGCATCCGTGAGTGCGATTGGATGAGGAAGGCATCTGATATACAGTGAGTGTGTGTGTGTGTGTGTGTGTGTGTGTGTGTGTGTGTGTGTGTGTGTGTGTGTGTGTGTGTGTGTGTATGTGTGTGCGAATATAACTGCGTGAGTGTGTGTAGGGGGGGGGTGACTGCCATACCTAAACTCCCCTTGACTAATAAGTACATCCTGCAATACTAGAGGGACACTAGACACTTCAGAAGTTAATAGACCAACATGTCTTACATTGGTGGGATTACTAGGCACCAAGGACACTATTTAATATCATTCCATTCCATTTTACAAGTTAATAGACCTCAGGTGGCATGAAGCATATTGGGAAAAGGCATGAAAATCTAATGTCTGGCATCATTGACTGACTGTAATGAATGTATGGGGGCTGTCATCAAGACTTCCGAACAGAGCCGAGGGGACACTAGATAACAACAGGGACACTTTATAAATATTAATTTAATCCATTTAAAGAGTTAATGGAGCAAGAGATATTGCATCATGATACACTTTCTGAACAATAAGAAGGATAAAACTATAATTGGCATTATTGACTGATTGTAATTATCTGTAATTTATGAGGGATGCGGAAAATAAGAGGCAATATGAGACATTCTGTAAAGTCAGAGACAGGCAAGGGGTCTGGCAGTATGTCTGTGTGTTTGTGTTTTGATATTTGGATGTGCGCATGTGTGAGAGAATGAATGAGGGTGTGCTTGTGCTCACATGATGCAATGGCCGCCAGTAGTGTTTACCACAAGGACAAAAGAAAAGTACATGTTAGCATTTGCAGTAATCAAGGGGCAATTCAGAGACATGCAGATTAGCTGATTATGAGGTCTTTCTTCATTGTGGTTAATGTGTCTCTTTATGACTGGTTTCTGTGATTGTGCTAACAATCCCTTTTTGCCTCAGCCTTTACCACTCACTGCCAGGCCTGCTTCTGAATCCTGGCCATAGTATTACACTTATAGTAGCCAGCAGTGAAAACAATACTCTGAGGTCTAACATTACTGAAAAAAAGGGGAGGGAGTGTTGTTTTGATGCTCTTGCTGTCATCTTCAGGCAAAGCCTACCAGTCACATAATGCAGGCCACAGTGCCTACTTCTCTACATGATAATGCCTCATAGCCCACTGGCAAGCAATAAATCTCCACAAGACACTGCTCCAATGTCTGGCAGAATTAGCAGACCACTTCTCTGATTAAGGTTTCAAATGTTCTCCACCCTCCTTTTCTTGTTTTTCTATGAAATAAATATTATGTGCATAGTAAATGCCACATTTTGATCAAGATAAAAATTGATTTATTTTTTAAAAGGAGATGTCAAGTATGGGTGACAGTATGGCAATGTCAGCAGACGTCAGTGCTTCTGATTTATTGGACATGTATGCTAATGACTTGTAGTACGAGTGCAGATCATAACTATGTTTTGTGCCTTCATGGATGGTATCATTAAGCAAGTACAAACTCAAATTCTGTGTGCAGATTACTCTTTTTTAAATCGAAGAGTACTATTTTTGAATTTATCCTTCTTCAACATGGCAACAATGTGAAACTTTTAATGTAGTTGTGATTTTTCAGCCAATCCATCTTCTCACAGTATTGCACATTATATTCCCAGATATTAACTCATTGTGCCTTTCTTGCACCTTCAACATTTTGTCAAGCTTTTAATGTGTAGACTTAGGGAGGCATAGGTAAGTATTAGGCTAGCTGCCCTTCCAGGCCATTTTGTTTAAGTCAAGACAATTTATTTTTCAAAGGTAAGAATCAAATCATATATCTTTATTGTTAATATTATTATATTATTAATACTGTTATTATTAATCTAAGATTATTAATGTGTTCATCCTTCCTTCTATGGCAAGTAAAATGATGAAACTTTCATCCATAGCTATAAATTCAAACCCAGTGCAGCAGAAGCGTGCAAAAATAACCACAGCCAGCCAGAAGAACACTACTGGATTCTCAAAATTACTTACATAAATAAATAATACATACATACATATGTACATACACACTGAATTAAAATAATATAAACAAGATAAGCACTTTCATCTTTAGTTTAGACGTCTTCAGAAAATTAGTAAGGTCTGATACAAATCCTTAAATAATGTCAGTGGATTGTCATGTGACACACTTCATCCAATGAAAAAGTAAAACAGAATGAAATTGATTGATGTGAGAAAGCAATTAAAATGAGATTATGTGTTTTTACAAATAATAAAGGCTACATAATCCACTTATGTGAACACTGTAAAAAATGCCAAAATGCTGAAATAAAAATGCATGTTCATATATCTAATATGCTGACTAAATAATAACTGGATTAAAATAGTAGAACCATTTATCACAATGAAGTCAATTAAGTGCACATTTTTATGAGAAGAGCTATAAAAGACTGACTTTTGCTGCAGTGGTTTGCATTATTTTAGTGCCTTCAACTCAAGCATTGGTTGTGTCAACATTCTTTAAGGTCCGGTGGTGACCAGCATCCAATATAAATTGTATTTTCTGCTTAAACTGTTTACATTCTTTAAGTTCAGTATCTATTTATTTATTTGTCTGTTTGTTTGTTTGGGAATCTAGTACTGTGTTGTTCGATAGCTGAATCCATGGCTAATATCTCATCATTCACCCATTCATCTGCTTACATGAGTATGGTCATCCATCCCTTCATAGATACTGCTTTTCTTAGTCGGTTTCAGAAGATATGATTAATTTTCATTTTACTTTTTATGAAAGTTACCTTTGATGTGATGCTGGCAATTGTACACATGGATGTTTGAAACATTTTCATGCACATTTTGGAATATTGAAAATGAAAAATTTACTGAGGGGATTTCTCAAGGGATTTTACCAATTCATTATGACATTATTACTTGTGTGACTGTCCATATTTATAATTTTAGATGAATATTCAAAGTCAGTCATGATGGATTTCTGCATGACATTTGCAAATCATTGTGACAGAAGAGCATCATGCTTGCATAAACAATCTAGCTTAAGAGGCTCATTCTTACTTCTTCATGAAATTACTGACAGACAAGTATTGCAGAAATAGCAGCAGGCTTGATCACACTTTAGGACTTTGTTGTTCTGTTCTATGGCATAGTCTCCATTTAGACATATTCTGGGGGGGGGTTAAGTCCGTGAATCTGGATGTTTTTTGTTGACTTTTATACTGCATTTCAGTTTTTCTAACTAATTGCTTCTCCAATACAATAATTGCCAAAGTTGTAACACTTACCCTGGGATTCATGAACACTCCATGCAAGAATAAGCTACTCTTGCACGGAGTGTTCTGTGTCCGTGAAGAGCAGCAGCACACCTTGCATATTCATGAACTCTCTACATGGACACGATCCATGTATGAGGGCAGGGGGCGTGTCCAAGCAGTGCAGAGACACTAAACACCCACCCTGAACTCAAAAAGTGCCTTACGGCACTTTCTAAGCTGTACTGGCAACATATTAGAGCTTAGCGCTAATATTATGCCAGTTTTCAGTGTCCGCGGACACTGACATGTAAAAAATAACATTGTCAGTGTCCACAGACACTGAAAATGACAATGGCAAGAGGAAGCAATACAGGGGGGGTGTCACAGCTTTTGAGATACACCCCCTGTATTGCTAAAGCCGTACAGCACTTCTGCATGTGTCAGAAGCAGGAAATGTGTACAAATGCACACACATACCCCTCAACCATACAGATATTCACAGAATGCCAGATGTTAGTCTCATAAATGTGGTCCACTCCACATATGAGATGGTTGGCTGACAAAATAGTGAAAAATCATTAAAGAGTGAAATTGGAAAATAATGACAGACAGTGCAGTTTCAGACATTGTACCCTTCAGAAAAGTCATTGCAATGCAAAGCATAATATCCTATCAACTGCCTAAGTTGGCCACAGCAATATTTAAAATCTTTCCCTATTTCTTCCCCATCATGTCCGGCTTTGTCCATATGTCCTGCCCTAACAGGCAGAAAGCAATGTGTATACCCCTAAAGTAAAATTAAAATAGAACACAAAGTTAAATATTTTTTTTTCTGTTCCCAATAAAGTTTAAGCGTAGCTGAGCGGGCGTGCGTGTCACGCATCTATGCATAACAGAGTTTAAACATCTAAAGGAGTTAAATAGAAACATACAACCAAAACAAGGAAAGTAGAATAGTGTAGTAGTTATAGTGTTTGTTAACATGCAGTTGGTTACAGTTCAAGCCCCAAAGCAGTCCATTCATTGTCATATGTGAAACATGGCTAAAATATATTTTTTTATAAATAGCGGATATTACACATTTGTTGACTAGGGTAGTATAGCAGGTCCAAATGTAAGGTGTCAGTGTAGTACAGATGTGAAACCCCCACATAAACACAAGTGTCCCAGACAGTATAGCCACAAAAGAATGTAATGTAATAAAAGTAAATAAAATGAGAATAATAATAATAATGATAATAATAATCATAATAAGTAATAATACTAATGATCGTCCATAAAATAACAGCTGAGTCATGCTAAACTGATCTCAGCTATGATTAGCTGCAGTAAGCATTGGTGAAATATGTATGCTTAGCAAGAATTAGTGTAGCTAAGAGGATTTGCGCACTACTTAGCAGGGCTTAGCATCTACCCCTTTAAGCAATGCTTACCTATGCTAAGCGGGTTTGCCCAGTGCTTAACTTAGCTCAGCATATTTAAAACTGTCCAATCACAGCAAAGAGCAGGAAATCAGCCTTATTTAAACCTTGCAGGTGGAAATACAGCTCATAACCAGTTGTAGCTCCCCCCACTGTAGGCACAATGGTTGGTGTCGGTGAAGATGTGCACTTTCGGTGCAGCGCTGGGGCATTCAAGAGTCCAGAGTCATGGTCGGACTCCTTGCAGAAAACCATGACATGAGACTGCTGCATGATCAGTACCAGGGTTCCCAATACAAAGCAGAGGCCTGTGAATATCTCGCCTGCGATCTCACCAGTGCCACTGGCATCCCTTGGACTGGTGAGCAGGTCCAGCACCACTTTGCTGTCTTGAAGCTGAGGAAGAGGGAGCTCTTGGACCAGTGGGTCCAAGATGCCCAGGTGGGGAATGCACCAGGCATGTGTAAGTATGGGATGGATGGGTATGAATAAATGTGTTTCTTATCACCTGGATAGTTGCAGATGAGAGGGCTGCCAACTTGGATGCCTACGCCTGTAGGCTGCTAAGGCTGCATCGCAAGGCTGGTGAATAACAATCTAGCTTGTAGTATTCAGGGCAAATAAACAAAACTGAATATTATATTACCTTGCAGTATTTAAAAATGAGTATGGTTTGTACTGAATAAAGAAGCCTGTAGGAGAGTAATACTGAAATACAGGTTATATATCAATAAAATTGTAAGTACCTGTCAATAAAAGTCAAAACCTCAGACTGGTTGTGTTTACTTTGTTACTGTATGAAATGAAATGTGTACAGTTTATGCATAGCAACTAAAAGTCTGAAAGCATTAAACAATCAAGGCTCATCTGAAAGATTGTGGAGTTATAAAACAGGAGATCAATTATATTTAATATTGCATTCACCAAGATCTGATATGTGAATAGTAATGTTGTGGTAACCAGTGTTTTCTACACTGTGTTATACAAGACATAAGTGCTATGCATGAATGTCAGAATTACAACTTCAGAGTGTACAACCAAGTGAGTAGTAGACAGAAAACAGTCAGAGGCAGCAGTTTCTCAATAGCTCATTCTGATGAAATGCAAACTTGTTTTTTTTGCACAAACAGGCACGGTTCGAATCCCGGGAGTAGTAGTAAGATGTATGCATAATTTCACCCAGGATTTTGTGAATATGTGTAGAAACAGTTAGGTAGTGTTAACAGAAATTCCCTCAACAGGTCTATCAGGTAGAAAAATGTATAAAGTAGCTATAAGAAGGCTGTAGTTATACTGAGTCCAACACCCACTGTCCAACCCCAAGGCTGCAAATGACAGCAAGATAAGTACATACACCAAGTAGTCTCGACCAAGAAATGTTCCTCAAGTGTCACGCTGTCACAGCTAGTGGTCACTGCTGCCAATAACCAGCTTGACCAATAGAAATCAAGGCAGAGTATGGCAGTACCACACACACACACACACACACACACACACACACACACACACACACACACACACACACACACACACACACACACACACACACTATGAGTGCACATATGTAACAATGACTATGTGAATATGGGTAGAAACAGTCAGGTAGTGTTAACAAAAAATTCCCCCACAGGTCTGCCAGGTAAGAAAAGCTATAACGTAGCTATAAGAAGGCTGTAATTTTACACTGTGTACAAACATACCACTGCCCAAACCAAGGCCATAGATTGTTGTAAACTGAGGTAATGCTTGTAGAGTAATGATTACAGCAATGATACTTAAAGCTGTGAGCACTTCAAGCATTAATTAGTTGTTAATTAACATCTCTCTCTCCTCCCCCACCTTAACACATAAATCAGTGGGTATTTTTTCAACAAACCTACTGTTGGGACATGTGTCCTATTGTTCTACAAATATTGAAATGTTTTTCTATTAATGTTCCCTGTTCAAATACGATAATTGGTGGCCTGTTGCTATCATGTAACCTGCATGCCGTTATAATGCCCACTGTGCTTCCATATATGCATGTGGTCTGTTTGCTATGCAACTGTTCCAAATCTGTTATTTTGGGTTACTGGGAATACCTATGCATGCTGTTATAACTAATCCTGGAATGTGTTTTTTCATGACTAACCAATATATGTTGTAAAACTACAACACCACAGGACATCTTGGGAAGGCTGATCCCAGTGAATCCACCTGTTCCGCCTCAAGTGGCCATGGCACCAGGTCCCAGTACATCTGGAACCCACCCCAGGACCTTCTTGCCTGCTCGTCCTGCATCAACTTTGGGTGGAACCACCTCAGGGGATGGGGCTCACCCCCCCCCGAAGCGGGCGCGGAGAAGATCCTGTCACCTGAAGCCAGGTCTGGGGATTGGTGTGTAGCAAGCATCGAAAGGAGTTTGGAGATCTGCTATGCCAGCTTGAGGGCTGAGTGGCACATCTAGAGGGTCAGCCTGCCCTTCCTGCTCAGCCCCCAGCACAGCCACCTTCGAGGTTGCAAAGATGCAGTGGTGACTGCCCATGGATGGGAACCTCAGTCCCACTGTATCCATTTGGGGGCTCGTGGGTATCCAATTCTCAACCACCCCTCCCTGTCCAAGCTGTTTACCCCCCCACATGTGTCATATACCACCCATGTCTGATGTCTTGTCTGTCTTCCTACCCAACCTACCTTCCCAAATATACCTACTATCCTTCCCCAACATCCCACGCTCACCTTAAAAAAAAAGACAATCTGTTTCCACAAAAAAATGTTGCCTCATACGTAGCTGTCCATTTTGCACACATATCCACTGGACACATGTAATCTGGTATAATTGGCTTCACAACACATTATTGTAGTCCTCACCCCTTTCTCAGGGGTTTGAGTGTCAAAATACATATATGCATATATGCACAGCTGCTGCTGTAGAAGAAATGGACAGCTATGGACCTTTCCTTCACCCATCCTGCACATCCCTAGCTATCTTTCATAATGTTTTCCCCTCTGCATGCTCCCTTTTTTCATCACCTTCCTATCACCCCTTTTTTCTTTTCTTTTGAAGAAATTAGCATGGGGGTAAGTAGGAGTAAGCGTGTTTGCATGGTGATTAGTGAAGCTAACTCAGATTAAGCACCTCTAGGGCTAACTGTGAGCAAGCATAGTTCACCATCAGTTAGCATCATTTAGCTCTGTGCTAACCCGCTTACAACTGCTTAAAAGTGCCTTAATCACTCTGTATCCAACAGCCCTTCTTCTGGCAGCAGCAAAATAAGCAGCCCCTACAAGTCTTAAACCAAGGACCCTGCACACCATAGCCACAGAAATCTACCACTAAGCCATCTGAGCTGTATACATGTATGATGTTTATCAAACATATCATTCAGTAGAGTCATCCAAGAGTAGGGAAAAGATTCTGTAAAATTAGTCAAGTTTTGTATATGTATGTGTAGATATATATATATATATATATATATATATATATATATATATATATATATATATATATATATATACACACACAAATGTATATGCATATGGAGATGCATATAGATATGGACAAATAAATACATAATATATGTAGAGATATGCATATGAAATATATACGTATAGATATACATGTATAGATATAAAAGTAAATCGATACATACAGATATATCTATGTACATAATATATATATAGATATACATACATAAGATATGTAAAATCATACATAAAATTCGAAAGACAACCACAAAGCATTCTATAGCTTTGTCAAGAATCTCAATGGCAACACTCAGATCTGCTCTGAGTTACAGCATAATGGCACTACATATAAAGAACCAACTGATATTGCCAACATCCTGGCAGATAGGTTCAGTGCTAACTTTACCCCCCTCTCACCCCCTAAAGGCCCAATCTTTATACCAGAAGATTGCAAAGTTCCTGTAATCATGGCTGCACAGGTAAAAAACACACTCTCCAAAGCCAAGAACACAGCATCCATGGGACCTGACAACATTCCAGGCTGCATTCAACATGAACTACAGAGCAAACTGGCACCCCACCTAAGTACAATGTTCAATCATAGCCTCACCTCAGGCTTTGTGCCCACTGAATGGTGCACAGCGATGTTTATCCCAATCCACAAAGGGGGAGCCACCACGGACCCCAAGAACTACTGCCCCATTAACCTGATGAGCCTGGTCTGCAAGGTTATGGAATGAATCATCATGGAACTCATAAATAAAGACATTGGTAATCTCCAAACTCTGGTCCCCACCCAGTTCAGGTTTGTAAAAGGCAGATCATGTCTCCTAAACCTGATAGACTTCTTTGAAGCAGTCACCAAAGCCACAGACGAGGGTAAGGTGGTTCACACAGTCTATCTAGATCTTGTCAAGGCTTTCAACACCATCCCCCACTCTGGAATTATAGATAAACTCACTAAACTAGGTATAAATCCCTATGTTACAAGATGGGTTGCCAACTGGCTCACTGACAGAACCCACACTGTGAAAGTAGCAGACTCTAAATCCGACTTCATACCAGTGACAAGTGGAGTACCACAGGGTTCAGTCCTGGGTCCTGTCCTGTTTGGTATCTACTTCTCTGAAGTACAGGTTAACACAGAAGGTCTTTGGCTAATGAAGTTTGCAGATGACTGCAAACTAGCAGCCATAATCAAAACTCCTAATGATGTGGACATCCTACAAAAGAGCCTCACTAAGACAGATGCCTGGTGTCAAAGCCATGTCCTCAAGCTCAATGGCAAAAAGTGCATTATCATCCCCTTTGGTAAAAACTCTGTACCCATGAACTACCACATAGGCAGTAGTCTACTTAACACCGAAAGTGTGATAAGAGACCTTGGGACACAGATGGACAGTAGTCTCTCCTTTGATAATCACATCACCACAGCAGTCAGGAAATACTTCTACGTAGCACACCTCATCACAAAAGGTTTCTCATCCAGGAAAAAAGAGGTCATTGTTCCCCTCTACTCATCACTCATTAGACCCATTATAGAGTACAATGCCCCTTTTGGTATGTACCTCACAAGACATCTACAACAAATGGAAAGGCCACAGAAATACCTCAAAAAGAGGATTACCAGCCTCAAACAGATGCCCTACGCAAACTGTCTTAAAAAACTCCAGATTTACTCTGTTGCATATCGCCTACTCAGAGGTATCTCTGCCTAACATACAAAGCTATGTCAAACCTAGAGCTGCTGGACATGCTCCACATAAAGAAATCCAAGTCCCTCCAAGATACACACTCTAGGGACCTAAACTTTGCCACCACAATAAACAGAGCATGCTGCAGGGATAGACTCCTGTCCCAGAGACTTCCCATACTCTGGAACAAACTACCTATCTATAGCAAAGAAAGCTCATCATTAGCACTCTTCAAGAAAAGTCTTGATGATTGGATGGGAGATAGAAAATTCACCCTTCTTAAAAACTGTCTCAGGTTTCAACTTTCTGTTACCTAAGAAGTTCATTTGTGAGTGTTCTGCCATTTCACACTGAGCTTGATCGAAGGAAGGACAATGAGGAAACTCGGAGCTATAATATATAACATTAAGTATCCTGTTTTCTGTTTATTTTGTTCTTTATTTCTTTGTTATTTATAGCACTTTGTGTACTGTGTATTTTTCTAGCTAGTTTCACTGTGTGTGAGGTATTAACTGGAAATTGCCCACTTTTATTAAGCATCTGTTGGGTTGTTTGTTTCTAATAACTTATTGTAGTTAAACTCTTTTTTCTAGAGGCTCCTTTAGATGTTTAAAACTTTCATTTAAAGGCTCACTGCTGCTTTTCAGCTGTGAGAAACATTTCTGCAGTTTTTTTCTAAGTAGTGGAGATATTTGTAGCATTTCCATATTCAGGCATGTATTTGGGCCTAGTGTTTGTGGAGACTGTGTGTCTGAGCACATATTCAGGGACATCTTGGTTTAGCCAAAGCCACCAGGCATTTCAGTGAGAGAGAATTGTTTGAGGTCATTGGCTGACTGAGGTCACCTGGACTGCAGCTTAGACTAAGCACCTCATTGGTTCTTTTGAGATTTCTTTCTTAAAAACTGTCTCAGGTTTCAACTTTCTGTTACTTAAGAAGTTCATTTGTGAGTGTTCGGCCATTTCACACTGAGCTTGATTGAAGGAAGGACACTGAGGAAATTCAGAGCTATAATATATAACACTAAGTATCCTGTTTTTTGTTTATTATGTTCTTTATTTCTTTGTTATTTATAGCACTTTGTGTACTGTGTATTTTTCTAGCTAGTTTCACTGTGTGTGAGGTATTAACTGGAAATTGTCCACTTTTATTAAGCATCTGTTGGGTTGTTTGTTTCTAATAACTTGTTGCAGTTAAACTCTTTTTCTAGAGGCTGCTTTAGCTGTTTAAAACTTTCATTTAAAGGCTCACTGCTGCTTTTCAGCTGTGAGAAACATTTCTGCAGTTTGTTTCTCACCCTCCCTCCCTGTTGGTATAGTGTTTTTATAGTTGGTGGCTTTGCAGTTGCCCGCCCGTAGTGTAAATTTGATCTGGGACCCTCCTCCCAGTCTAGTGTCATTACCTCATTCTACCCAGTACAGGGAGAACATTTGAGAAGGCCAATCAGCATAGTTTCTGCTACTCCTTTCTCTCTTTCCTTTCTCTCTTTCCACTTAAAAAAAATGTATCTGATTTTACTGTATTTGTGTTTCTTCCTACTTTATTTTGCTTTTGTGTCATCTTAAAAGTACTCAGTTGTATTTATTACTGCTTGGTGTAACTCATTCTAAGCCTTTTAGTTTAAGCACTTGGGCGTCAGACCAGTTGTTTTACATTAAGAAGGTTTGTGGTCAGCACTGTAGTACCAGAATAGGTAGCTTACATCCTTTTAAGTTTGGAACTGCTGATTGAGGGCCCAGTGTCTGTTATTCTAAAAGTGTATTAATTCTGGTTTAAGCACTTGGGCTTCAGGCCAGTTATTTTACATTAAGAGGGTTTGTGGTCTGCACTCTTGTGGGAGGATAGACTGGACTCTGCCCTTCTGAGCTGGGAATTTCTGGTTCAAGGCTTATAATGCCTGCATATTTGAACTGCTTCTTACTGAAATTGGTACACCTTGTTTGCTGTAGCATAGACTAGATCCAGGCCTACTGAATCTAGCTTTGTTTGTATAACTTGAGCACTAATCCAGGCATTCTTTAAAGTATTCAGTTGTATTTATTACTGCTTGGTAGTAACTTGATTAAAGCGTAGCTATCATTCTAAGTCTTTTGGATTAAGCTCTTGGGCCTCAGACCAGTTGTTTTACATTAGGAAGGTTTGTGGCCTGCACTGTGGTGGCAGGACAGGTAGCTTACATCCTTCTAAGTTAGGAACTGCTGATTGAGGGCTCAGTTTCTGTTATTCTAAAAGTGTATTACTTCTGGTTTAAGCACTTGGGCTTCAGGTCAGTTATTTTACATTAAGAAGGTTCGTGGTCTGCACTCTTGTGAGAGGAGAGGCTGGACTCTGCCCTTCTGAGCTGGGAATTTCTGGTTAAAGGCTTATAGTGCCTGCATATTTGAACTGTTTCTTACTGAAATTGGTACACCTTGTTTGCTGTAGCATAGACTAGATCCAGGCCTGCTGAATTTAGCTTTGTTTGTATGCTTGTTGTTTGTTTGCTTGTTATTTCCCTGAAATGCTAATGTCACCTAAAACACGGCTTTTCAGCGCTTCTGTGGATCCCTAGTGATATCTGCATTGCTTACTGTACTTATTTCCTTGTTTCACTTGAAAGAAAGTTACTGTTTGTCATTTTTGCATTTAAGTTACCTGTAACACATTGCATTTAAGTTACCTGGCACTTGCTCACTAAGTCAGCACTAAAGAATTAAAATCACTACACCCTCACAAACTCCCCTTGAGTACCTTTTTCCCAATTGGCCCTTTTTTTCAATTATAAAGGAATTCTCAATACTATTCTAGCATGTCCAAAGGTCAGTTGTCAATCTCCTCTCCAGTCCAGCTGGTGAATCTGGGAACCTTGAGGCAATGCTACAACTGCCTCATGTACACTGCCTCATGTACACAGACAACCATCTCCTCCTCCAAATTCCAACACATGTGAGAGATGCAATCATATAGCCAAACTGGAGGCTAAGCTCTCTCAACTCAGTACTGGCGTAACCAGTCAGGAGGAGAAGGAAACCACATTCACTACAATTCCAGTCTCACATAGACCTACCACGACAGCAAACCAAACGCATAAACACACAAAAACATACTCGGAGGCTCTAAATAAAAATCTGCCTAAGCAGCAGAGACCTCCAAAGCAGACACCCAAGCAACCGCTACCCCAAAACAAAACACGTGCAACACATAGCTCACAAAGCCAGTGTGCCGAACAGTCACAGCCCTTAAGGCTAAACAACACACCTGATACACTTGTAATAGGTGACTCTATCGTCAGGCACACTGACTTCCCGCTCACCAGGCTGAACAAGGAGAAGGTCACAGTGAGCTGCCTGTCAGGCGCTAGGATCCGCCACATAACACAAGCACTCAGGTCACTCAAAGGCAAGTACAAATATGAATCAGTCACTGTCCATGCTGGTGTGAATGACCTGAGAAGTACCTCCCTGGACTACATGAAAAGAGACATAGAGGAGCTCTCTGAGCATGTAGCCCAGGCCGGTATGACCCTGACCTTGAGTAGCATCTTACCCTCACCAAGAGTGATGCCACAATATGAAGACAAGATGATCATTTTCAACAATTGGCTTACGTATTGGTGTCATTCAAAGGGGATCCAATGCCTGTCAGCCTGGGATGACATGCTCGACAAGCCACGATGCTTTGCTAGGGATGGCTTGCACCTGTAACCCCTGGGCATTCAGATATTGGCAAAGGCTCTTGCTTCCCCCATAGTGCCTTTTTTAGGCAAGGCTCAAAAGACAAACCCACCTCCATAGGTATCACAAGGGATAAGAAACTAAGAGTAATGCTACTCAACGCCAGAAGTCTAAACCTCAAGATGCACGCACTCGAAACTCTCCTTAGCATGGAGAACATCGATATCTGTGCAGTAACAGAAACCTGGTTCAAGGCTCCTGAGAGCACCCCAGCACTATCAGGTTATACCTCATACCATGCTTTTCAGCCCCAAAACTTGGACCAAACCACAAAAGGAGGGGGTGTATCAATATTCGTCAAAGATACCCACACCTCCAGGTTGGTGGCACAGCACAAAGCATCAGAGACTATCCATGTGCAACTAACAGTGGGTAAAACTGCCTTCCAGTTTATAGCCTGCTAAAGACCACCCTCCCAAATCCAGGAACCCCACTCGGCCTTCCTGAGAGCACTGGAAAATATGAAGGTCTCTCCAAACACCATTATATTGGGTGACTTCAACTACCCAAACATAGACTGGGAGCATTACTCTAGCTCCAGCACCCTAGCCCAAAGGTTCCTAGAATTTATAAACTCAAATGCTATGGAACAACTTGTTACCACTCCCACAAGAGGGGAAAACATACTGGACCTGATCATCACCAACATGGGGACTCTATGCTCCAGACCAGAAGTGTATCCCTCACTGGTAAGATCAGACCATAAACTAATCTCACTGGATATTCACATCCTGACCCCACCCCGTACCCAGAAAACCACAGTGAAAAGCTTCTCTAAAGCAAATTTCACACTCCTCAAAACCGAGGTGGAATCCTTCAAAGCCCCCGGGCCTGTGGAAAATATGGCCCAGACCGCAGAACCTTTATAAACGCATTCTATGAACACCTTCAGGAATGCATGGATCATGCAATCCCAAATAATACCAAGACCCAATCCTCCAAAGGCAGACGTCCTGTCTGGTGGATCCCAGCCATAAACAAACTATACAATAGAAGGAGGAAGCTACTACATGATAGAGCAAAATCCCAAAAAGGGAAGGCATCTCTGATCAGTATTAGCAAAAAAATACGGGCACTCATAAAAATCGTCTAAGGTCAGCTTCGAGAGAAAAATTGCACAGGACACTAAGGATAATCACAAGGCTTTCTTTAGTTATGTTAGGAACCTGGATGGGAATTCCCAGATATGCTCAGAATTAGTCCAAAATGACATAAAATACACCGAACCCACAGACATTGCCAACATCCTAGCTGACAGGTTCAGCGCAACCCCCCCCCCCACCAAAACGGCAAATATCTATCCCAGCAGAGTGCTGCCCCCTGACATCTCAAATGCTCAGGTAAGAGCTGCCCTCTCCAAAGCAAAAAACACAGCATCAATGGGACCAGACAGTGTCCCGGGCTGTGTCCTACATGAACTCCAAGAAGAGCTAAACCCAAACATAAAACTACTGTTCAATCTCAGCCTTACTACAGGATATGTACCCAAAGAGTGGCGTACAGCAACAGTGGTCCCTCTCCACAAAGGTGGTGCCTCAACAGATCCTGGAAACTATCACCCCATAAGCCTGACTAGCTTGGTCTGCAAAGCTATGGAAAGGATCATCATGGACCTCATAAATAAAGATATTGGGGACCTACAGACACTGGATCCTACCCAGTTCAGCTTTGTTAAGGGCAGATCCTGCCTCTTAAACCTGGTCGATTTCTTTGAAACAGTCACCAAGGCCATTGTGAGGGAAGGTGGTCCACACAGCCTACCTGGAACTCGCAAAAGCCTTCGATACAATGCCCCACTCAGGCATTATAGATAAGCTCACCAGCTTAAATATAAACCCCTATGTCACTAGATGGGTTGCAAACTGGCTCAAGGACAGAACCCACATGGTTAGAATTGCTGGAGCCATGTCAGACTCCAAACCAGTTACAAGTGACATCCCACAAGGCTCAGTCCTGGGACCTCTCTTGTTCGGTATATATTTCTCGGAGGTACAGACCAACACGGAAGGACTGTGGCTGACCAAGTTCGCAGATGACTGCAAACTAAGCACCGTAATTGACTCTCCAGCTGACACAAGCATCCTCCAAAAGTGCCTTATATAAACAGACAACTGGTGCCAGAGCCATGGCCTCAAGCTAAACGCCAAAAAGTGTATAGTCATCCCCTTTGGCAAAAACAAAGTGCCCACAAATTACCACATAGGTGGTAATCCATTAAGTACAGAAGAAGTAATTAGGGACCTGGGGACCCAAGTTGATAGCAATCTCTCATTTGATAACCATGTGGCCAAAGTGGTTAGAAGAACATTTTATATAGCCCACCTAATCATGAAGGGATTCACATCTAGATCAGGGGAGGTCATCGTGCCTCTTTACTCATCCCTCATCAGGCCCATAATTGAGTACAATGCCCCTTTTGGGATGTACCTTACCAGACACCTGCAGCAACTGGAAAGACCCCAAAAGTACCTCACCAAGAGGATCAAAGGGCTCAAACAGATGCCATATGCTGCCCGGTTAAAGAAACTCCAGCTCTACTCAGTGGCATACCGCCTGCTCAGAGGCGATCTGTGCCTGATGTATAAAGCCATGTCCAACCCGGAATTAATGGACATGCTGCACCTCAGAAAATCCAAATCCCATTGAGCTACGCGCTCGAGGGACTTGAACCTCAGCACTGAAATAAATAGAACATGCTGGAGGGACAGATTCATAACCCAGAGGCTTCCTTCACTCTGGAATAAAATCCCAGTCCAGGTTTTGGCAGAGTCCCTCATTGACTCTCTTCAAGAGGAATCTTGATGAGTGAATGGGAGATCGTATGTTTACCCCGGGTATCACTTCTGTGTCACTGTTAGACAAAGGCACAGTATACTAACCTCGAAAAAGGGCATAGCAAAATTAATTTAAAATGGGTAGCGAAAGCCAAACACACTCTGGCTAGGCTTATAAATGCCCTAGGGCAGATAGCCTAGTATGAACCTATGAACCTATGAACCCTGGGGATCACTTCTGTGGTTCTGCTTGACAGGGGCACAGGAAAATTATTTTCTTGGGTGGCAAAAGCTAGGGTACCATTTGGCTAGGCTTATATAGGCCCTAGGGCCAATAGCTTAGTACTACCTATGAGCCTATACACACACAACATAGCTACAGGCAACCTGATGCAGATAGGGTTAGGGCAAACATCCCCACAGGCTCAGCTTCACTATAGGTGGATATGTACTGCACCCACACCCCAAACCTCATCACCAATGAGCAGGTACATATTGCCTACTGAAAGGCAACAAATGTAAGTATCCATGGGATGTCATATCATCCCTGTCTGTATCGTACATAAACTCAGGCATGTGCTCCATAGCTGCATTACACACTGTAGTCACACCAACCCACAGCACTATCCACACACAATCCACATGGAAAATGGTTAATGTCATCCATTTACACAGACCCAAATGAGGAATGGCAGATTATGGAAACAACTTGCCCTCACTGTGGGCAATATGACTCATCAGGACCAGGAGTGCAATGCAAGCTGATACTGTGCCAATAGATTACAGGGGTATGCTGTGGCTGTGAGTGGTGGCTACTGGTATTCAAGGTACATGTGCAGGTACTGGACATACTGTTGCCAAATGTATGAGGTCCTGTGATGTGTTTTTCTGTTAGTGTCTACCAGATGCAATGTCACATCACTGGCAGGAAACCTTATTACTAGTGGAATGCAACCTGATAATGGAAACCATAATACAGACCAGACAGTACTGTTGGGCTGAAGCCAGCAACATCTGTGGGAGAGGACCACCCTGTGGGTTGACCCTGTCCACGGGGTAAATTAGGTGGGCCTACACACATGTACATATGAGCAGGTGCAGCATCATGCCACCAACCTCATACACCATACCTGGCAAAGGGCTGTTGCCATGGCCAGGGACCCCACAACCACAGGTGGGAGCCCAGCCATGCAGCCCCCACTGACTCCAAATGAGGAGCTCCTTGCCAAGTCAGACTGCAGTTGTGAATGGGGATTTCTAATGCCCAGAAGTGCAAATCTATTGTAAAGGACAGCAAAATGTGTAGTATTGGGTGTTGTACTGTACATGTGCAGACATGTTGCATCTATCCTTTTCCAAGGGCACATGTGAGTCTGCTGACAATACCTCTCTGCCATAATTACATAGATCACTCTGGTATGCATATGGGACAGCAGCCTGAAGCTGGTGGGTATGGAATTGTTCACTTGTGTTTTGACAATACCCCAGGCATGTGGAGGACATGCAAGTTACCATGCACACAACTATGACTAATAGCCATATTGCTATATGTGCATGTTCACTTGTGATGGGGTTAATTGTATTGCATCACAGTGGTCACCACAGGGGCCTATCTGAAGAGAATGTAACATTTCTGTAGAATTCATCACAACCTGTCAGTGCAAGACATCTGGACAGACATCAACAAAATGTGTTGGACAAACTGACTAAGGTAGGGATATATGTGAAACATTACTGCTATACAGTGGATATAAATATATATATATATATACACACACCTGTTAAGATGCCATTTGTTTCTGAAATATACTGATTGAGACCACAATATGTCAGTCTACACCTTTCCCAACCTTTAATGTGACCCATGACATGAACAATTCACTTGTGAAACCAAGCATATGAACTCATGTATTGCACCTACAAGCCTGGACAAGTGTGAGGGCAGCAGACATTGTATCACCTGCCATGTTTGACACATGTGGCTTCACATGCTCCATGTGAGGCAGATGCCATTATCACACTATATAAAGTAATGACATCAGGAAGTGGTAACCTGCCATCTGATACACACACACACACACACACACACACACACACACACACACACACACACACACACACACACACACACACACACACACACACACACACCAGTATTCAGATTAGAACTCCTACCTCTCTATTTACATCTACTATAGTGTTATGCAGTTATCAGACATGCCACAGAGCTTACACAATTTCACCTCATCCAAAGGTACTTGTAAGGTGAATGACATCAACAGGACTACTAAATTAGGATGAGTATGGTGTTACACAACTCAAAATGGTATAACCTTCACAGTACATGATTCCCCCCTCCCCCCCACACACACACACTCATGCACACTCACGCACACACACACACACACACACACACACACACACACACACACACACACACACACACACACACACACACACACACACACAGACAAACAGTTGCCAGTATTGAGATTAGAACTTCTGCCTATCTAGTTATTTGTATTATGGTATTACACAGTTATCAGACACACCACGCAGCTTACACAATTTCACCTTGTACAAAAGTAAATCCAAGGTTAATGGTAACAACAGCAGTAATAAAGTAGTGTGGGGGAAGTGTAACGGGTGGAACTCAAATCAAAATTGTATGAGACACAGTATCCAATTCAAACACACACACATCCACACAGTTGCCAGTATTGGGATCAGAACTCCTGCCTACCTGGTTATTTTACTATAGTGTTACATAGTTATCAGATGCACCACAGAGCTTATACAGGTTCACCTAGTCCAAATGTACATCTAAGGTGAATGACATCAACAGGATTTCTAAATTGGAGTGAAGGGAAGGGTAAAGGGTGGTACACAAGTCAAAAATGGTATAACCTACCAGTACATGATACACACACACACACACACACACACACACACAAACACACACACACACACACACACACACACACACACACACACACACACACACACATACACACACACACACACACACACACACACACACACACACACACACACACACACACTTGCCAGTTTTGGGATGAGATCTCCTGCCTATCTAGCTATTTCTGCTATAGTATTACGCAGTTATCAGATGCACCACAGAGCTTATACAATTTCACCTAATCCAAAGGTACTTCTAAGGTGAATGACATCAACAGAACTTCTAAATTGGAATGAGGGAAGTGTAAAGGGTAGTACACAAGTCAAAAATGGTATAACCCACCCAGTACATGATTCTCTCCCACACACAGTTGGCAGTATTGAGATGAGAACTCCTGCCTATCTAGTTATGTCTGCTATTGAGTTACACAGTTACTGCATGCACTACAGAGCTTACTGGACTTACACCTGGCCAAAGGTGCTGATAACTGCACAGCTGAGATAAAGTATTACAGGTGGCAGGAAGTCCGCCTTCAGTTTATACTGTACATCTTGCTAGTTCTTTCTGTCTTGCACTTCAAATAGCAACATAGATTTGCCCTTCAGCAGATTATTGTATCAATAAGTGTATCACATCCGGGAGCCATCAGTAGCACTCATTCATCATGGAATTAGCCCCAGTATTTATTACTTATGACTACCCCTCCTGGCATGATTGAAGTGCAGTTTTCTGTGCTTTTACCCATTAAACTGGTGCACTTGTCCAGTCTGAGGCACTGTTGCAACTGCTTCATTGTACACAGACAACCGTTTCCTCTAAACTCCAAACACTCAGACCAGTGAGAGTTACCCCTATATCACCAAATGTAGAAATATGCACTCTCCAGCAAATACTGGACTAGCTCATCAAGAGGATGAGATCAACACCTGTACCACACCATGTGAACCACATAGCTCACCACAACACCCACTATGACAGCCGTGACATACACTGAAAAGCCACACACCCACCTTCATAGAGGCACTCAGTGGACATTTATGCAAACAGCACAGAGCAGCAAGACAGACACCCACTCAGACACCATGACATAGCACATGCAAAAGGACACATATGTTTCTTACACTGTGTGCCCCTCAACCTAAGCTCCCAAGGCTGACCACCTGGCACAATACAGTGATCATGGGTGACTAAGTACTGTGGCACACAGATGCCCCACTCACTATGTTGACTATGGAGGAGGTAACAGCCAACTGTCTGTCACATGCCAGCATCCAACACATGACACACTCAGTCAGGCCACTCCACAACAGCTACAAGTATCACTCTGTCATCATCTGTGTGAGTGAAAATGACCTGAGACACACCTCCCTAGGCTATATGACAAGAGACATGATTGAACACTCAGATTATGTGGTCCAGGCAGGTGTGACAGTAGCCTTGAGTAGTATACTGCCATCACCCAGAATGATGCTGCAGTACTATCAACAGATACTTGACTGCAGCATTGGCTTACATGTGTGTCATTCTCAGGGGATCCAGTATCTCTCTGCTTGAGATAACACGATTGACAAATCTCAATGCCTTGCCAGAGATGTCATAAATCTGTCAGTCCTGGGTTTCCAGGTACAGGGTAAGTATCTTACCACCCCTATAATGCCTTATTAGGCAGTGTTCCATATCAAATTCCTACCATAACAGCTAGACATGTATGCAATCTGAGGGTCATGCTGCTCAACAGTGGACATTTAACTGTCAAGATGTAGTCACTCAAAGCACTCCCCAGAGTGGAGGACATTGACATTTGTGCTGTAATGGAGCGGTGGTCCACTGCAGCAGGCAACAGCCCTGCATTAACAGGCTATGATGCATTCTACAGGTGTCAGTGCCAAATCATGGACTACACCTCCACAGGTGATGTTGTCTCCTTATCCATAATGGATATGTACAGCTCCAGACTAGTATCCCAGCATACTGCATCAGAGGTACTTCCTGTAAAACTGACTTTGGGGAATAGTACAAGCCATACCATAGCCTGCTATCAGTTCCCAGCTATGTCCCTAGACTGTCAATGAACAGTCCTCAACACCCTGGCATCTATGAAGGTCCAACCCAAGACTGACATAGTAGGAGACTTCAACTACCCCTCCATCACCTGGGGAAAGTAGTCAAGCACTAGTACACTGGCCGAATGCTTCATGGAATTCATCAGTTCCAATGGCCTAGACCAGCTCATACTGACCTCCAGTAGAGGATGCAACAACCTTGACCTGTATTGATGGCTTAAATATGGGACTTTTGCTTGACCACAGTTGTCAATCCCTACCTGGTCAGATCCAAACATAATGCAATCAACATGGAGCTCAACATCTCACCCATACCCCCCATAAAGGTAACCACCTTGAAAAACCTCTCCAATGCTAACATTGCAGTCATGAAAACAAGGGTGGATGACATCACTGCACCCATGCCAATGAGAAATAGCTGCATGACTGTCGCATCATACACATATGCACTGCACAAACATATACATGGATGCATGGTACTAGCCATATCCAACAGAACACAGACACTGCCCTCCAAACAATGGAAGCCATTGTGATGGCCCCCTGCATTACTAAAGAGTACAACAGAAGAAGGACACTGTTGCAGAAAATGGTGGTGTCTCATGATTGGTGAACCACCTCATTAGCCTCAAACACAAATTGTGATCCCTCATGGAATCACCTACAGGCAGCTATGAAAAAAGATTTGCAGTAGACACTGATGTCAATCACAAAAGCCTTTGATAGTTATATCAACAACCTCCACAGCAATAACCACAAGTGCTGTGAGTTACTGCACAATGCTGATTCCTATCCTGACACAACAGATATTGGCCACAGTCTTGCCAACACAATCAATGTCAGCTTTAACCCTCTCTACCCCCAAGGAGACAATCACGATGGAAGATGAATGCCAGGCACCCAGCATTACTGCAAGCCAGGTTAGACCTGCATTGTCCAGAGGCAAGGATACAGCTTCCATGGGACCCCAACATATCTGTGGCTGTGTTCTACATGACATACAAGGAGACCTGGCACCACATCTGTGTGCCCTGGTCAGTCACAGCCTCACCTCAGGCTTTGTTCTTCCAGACTGAAACACTGCCAGAGTCATCCTTCTCCATAAAGGGGTAACATCTACAGACCCTGGGGATTATTGGGCCCTTAACCTGACAAGCTTACTATGTACAGGTATGGACACATAATCAGGGACCTGATTGACCAAGATATGGGTGATCTCCTAACTCTGGACTCCACACAATTTGGCTTTGTGAATGGCAGATCATGCCTGCTCAACCTGGTTGACATCTTTGAATGAGTCACCAGGGCTGCGTATGACAGTAAGGCACTGCATACAGCCTCCTTCAATCTGGCCAAGGCTTCTGATACCATTCCTTAGTCAGGGATTATTGGTAAACCCAACAAACTAGGCATTAACCCCTATATCAGTGGGTGGTTTGCAAATTGGTTCACAGAACACATAGTGTGGCAGTGGCAAACTTCAAGTCAGACTGGCAAACAGTCACAAGTGGGGTCCCACAGGGATCAGTACTGGACAGTGTCCTTTCCAGCATCTACTTCTCATGAGTCACAACATAGAGGAACTCTAGCTGACCAAGTTCACAGAGAACTGCAAGCTGGGAGCTATCATGAACTCCACAAGTGATGCAGACAACCTACAGAAAGGCCTCACTGAGACCAATGAGTAGTGTGGTGTGGAAACCATGGCCAGAAACTTAACACCAAAAAATGCATCATCATCCCCTTTGGTAAAACACTCAGTTCCCAGTAGGTTCCACATCAATGGGAGCCCAATGACCACTGTAAGCATTATAAGAGATCTGGGGAGAAAGGTTGACAGCAACTTCTCCTTCAAGCACCACATTGCCAAAGTGGTCAGGAAGATCTTCTAAATGGCACATTGCATTACCAAGGATTTTGCATCCAGAAAGACAGAGGTAATGATGTATGTCTATTATTCCCTCATAAGACCACTCCCCAAGTATTATGGCCCATTTGCCATGTACCTCAGTGGACACCTGCTACAGCTGGAGAAGCCACAGAAGCACCTCACAAAGGGGTTCCTCAGCATTAAACACACATCCTACACAGACAGACTGAGAAGATACAAGCTATTCTCTGTGTCATATCAACTAATTAGCAGCTATCTGTACTTGACTTACAAAGCCATGTCTGACCCAGCTGGTTTAGAAATGCTACGTATAAATCCATCCACACCACACTCTGTAGACACCTTTACCCCAGTACCACAATCACCACAACATGCTGGTGGGACAGGTCCCTCACCAGGAGACTGCACATGCCCTGGAATACACTTCCCATATATGTCAGGCAGAACAATTAGCTGACCCTGTTCCAGAGAAATCTTGATGAGTGGATGGGTAATAGACAGTTCAACTCAAGGATCACTGCAGTGGCTTTACTTAATACAGGGACTGGGATGTAACATCAGGTGGCACAATGGCAGGACACTTCTATATGCTAGGCTTGTTAAGGCTCTTGGGCCATTACCTACTACACACTTGTGAACCTATAAAGGGAATGACATCAGCAGGACTGATATAGTAGTGCAGTGGGTGTTAAAACTTATCAAAATGCTTTGTCCTACAAACAGCCACACATACACACACTTGCCAGATGTAAGACCAGGACCCCTACCTAACTAGTGATTTGTACCATAGTGTTACACAGTTACCACACACACTACAGAGCTTACTGGGGTGAAAATTGGCCAAAGGTGCTGATATGGGGAATGACATAATCAGGACTGATAAAGTAGGGCAGTGGGTGGGAAACATATCCAAATATTTCTACTTACAAACATACATACCCCCACACACACACATTTGCCAGATACAAGAGTAGAACCCCTGCCAAACTAGTCATTTGTACTATTGTATTAAGCATTTATCACATGCACTACTAAGCTTATGGGACTGACAGCTGGCCAAGGTTGCTGATAAGGGACTGACATCATCTGGACTGATAAGGTGGGGCATTGCAAAGTGTCATGGGTGGGAATGGCATAAAACTGTATCACCTATAAACAAACAAACACACAACTCCCTCAGTTTTGCCCACACAACTGTCACACATACACACTTCTATATTTGCTATAACTGAGATTAGAACTCCTACCTAACTAGTTAGTTGTACTATCATGTTATGCAGTTATTGCACATGCCACAGAGCTTATGAGGCTGAGGTCAGATGGAAGGCACTTCTAAGATGGCTGATATTTGCAGGACTGCTAAAGTAGGGGAAAGGGGAGGTGTACTGGGTTTGAATGGACCCAAAAGCTTTTAGTTGAGAACACACACACACACACACACACACACACACACACACACACACACACACACACACACACACACACACACCCACCCACACACACACACACACACACATAAGCACACTTTTACTTTTGCCAGGACTGAGATTAGAACTCCTACCTAACTAGCTGTTTGTACTAGCATGTTATGCAATATGGAGCTAAGGTCTGATGGAAGGCACTTCTAAAATGACTGATATCTGCAGGACTGCTAAAGTTGGGAAAGGGGAAGTGTACTGGGTTTGAATGTACCCAAAAGCTTTTAGTTGTGAAAACACACACACTTTTAGATTGCCAAGACTGAGATTAGAACTCCTACCTAACTAGTTATTTGTACTACCATGTTATGCAATTATCGCTTGTGCCACAGAGCTTATGGGGCTGAGGTCTGACGGAAGGCACTTCTAAGATGACTGATATCTGCAGGACTGCTAAAGTTGGGAAAGTGTACTGGGCGTGAATGGACCCAAAAGCTTTTAGTTGTGAACACACACACACACACACACACACACACACACACACACACACACACACACATGACCTCCTACCTAACTAGTTATTTTTATTATAGTATTATGCAGTTATCACATGTGCCACAGAGCTTATGGGGCTGGGCCTACCAAAAGTGACGTCTATGGTGACAGACATCTTCAAGACTGCTAAGGTGGGGCAATTGAAGTGCACAGGGTAGGGAAGGCCTGTTCATTCCTAGATCCTAGTGACATTTCTCTAAGTGTATGGGCATGCCTATTGTGTCCTTCTATAGTTCATGTGGGACTCCATTCCAGGGATTGTTGTACTCCAGTCTGGTTTGTTTTGTGCTACAGCCATACCTCTCAACTTGTTGGTACAGAACAGTCCCATAAGCTCAGTAGTGCATGTGATAAATGCTTAATACAATAGTACAAATGACTAGTTTGGTAGGGGTTCTACTCTTGTATCCGGCAAATGTGTGTGTGTGTGGGTATGTATGTTTGTAAGTAGAAATATTTTAATATGTTACCCACATACTGCCCTCTGGAGATAGCCTATAAAAATGTGAGGACAATGGGCCATACAATGATTCTGACAATTTCTCTCAGTATGGGTTGCAAGGGTTACAGGGCTGGATTTAGCAGACAACTGTCATATATGCCATTTGACACTGTCTTGTACTGCTTCAGTACCTGATGACATACCTCCTTAGATTATCACAATGATTTACCAGAGGAGGAATGATGCACACACAAGGTTTATGGGCCAAATCCTACACATTCTTGCACTATCCAGCCTGTTGAGGGGCATGCCTACAAGCAATTGACTGCTGGTGCTGTGGAAATGGCCCAGCACCTTGGTGATATATTACAATGGTGGAATCTCTGTGCATTAATGTTCTGCACTGGTTTGATTTCCCAGTCCACAATTGGGTGATATAAGTCAGACAGGATCAGGGGGACAAGCAGACTTCAGATAGAGTTGTAGGGGAAAGTATATGTGTGGGTTGTGTGTCCTGGGCAGATATGTTTGCCTATAGCTACCACTACTTTACATTGGCCTCTCCTTAATGGTTGACTGCACTTGGAGGACCTTATGTGTGTCAGACTGTTTGACCAGCTTAGAGGTGTATGTTTGTCACACATATCTGTATGGCCCACCTCATTTTGCTTGGATGGCCACATGTTGGGGTCAGGATGTTGCATAGGATGAGTGATCAGGGAGGGGTGTGTTACTCCCAATGTCTGTGGCCCAGGGTTCTGTGGGTGCAGCATGTCACCATCTTCCAGGGTTAGGCCTGCCTGCAGTGAGTGCATTCACATGTTTAAACTCCTAGCCCTGCCTGTTGACTGTACAAAGCATCAAATAATGTCCACATCCATGACTCATATATCTTGCTGATTACCAAAACAAGTGTGGTTTTCCAGCAAATTTGTTTTGCAAGTCACTCAGGGTTGAAGTCAGATATTACTGACAGTTGACATTGCAGTTTCAGACTTCATACCCATCAGACATTCCATGCTACTACAATCATTCCTTCAACTTTATTACATTATTAGAGCAGTATTTTAAAGGTGTCCTTCTCTTTGGACCTTCTTCACACCATTATTCATAGCTTTGGGCCAGATTTCTGGCTCTGACATTGGCAGGTTTTCTCCTAGCAGTTAGCAGCATGGCCTTTCTTTGCCTTTTTTAGATTGTGTTATGTTGGTCTTATGAACCCCATGACACTCCCTAACACGGCACTGTGGATGAGGCATATGCATTTGCCAGAGGCCTGTAGGCCAGGTGTGACAGATGCAGGCCATCTGTAGCAAGGCAGTGCATTCTGATGCTCATATGCTCCCAGACTGCTGGCATTAGACAACCCTGGGATGGTACTAGTAAGTTGACTGTGGGTGTTACTGACAATTGATTTCTGTTTGTGTTGAGGCATCACTCTAGTTGACAGCTGGATGCTGCTTAAAGCTAGGGACATGTTACTGCATTTCTATGGGACTATGGGGGGGAATGTCTGTACACAATACCCATTTGCAGAGACTGTGCTGATATTTGCTTAACATTTTGGTCCCACTTAGCATAGTGGTGTGCCCTATCTTTGAGACTACAGCCATAACAGTATCGAACACAGGTCAGATTGTTCTGGCATAAACATTTGCAGTTTCAGACGTCTTACCTTTCAAAGCCATACTGCCACTGCCAGGCCTGCTGTAATATCACTGTATAAATATCTGCAGGTGGGGATTTCATGGATGTCGCCATGTGGAGGCCTTTGCCAGACATTTCTGTATGTTTTTCTACAGCTGAAATGCTGGGTGAGGCTGGGGGTGGGTATGGGACCCCCACTTTGACATCCATGCATGTGACCTATGACCCCCCCCCAGTTATTTGGCTCACTAGTTATACTGCAGTGGTATTTGTCAATTAGGGTGATACTGCATGGTGTAGGTAGGCCGGTACAGGGGATACACTTCCTACTATTGCACAGAGCTGTCAGTTGTCTGCTGCTATCCCAGTTAGTCACCCCATTCCCTTGCATGCTTGATCAATGCCATAGATATGCTATCAAAACATTCCACTCCATTCATTTATTTTGTTAAGGAGACGGGCTTACCTTGTGCCTGAGGCAGTTGTGAAAATGGTGCTTGAGGGCTGACTATGTTGGATGCATGCAGTACACTGCCTATACATGGTAAGGTATAGGCGGTGTGATGTTTGGCATCCATTTTACTGTGTGTGTGAGTCAGAGAGAGAGAGATCAGTCCCTAGGTCGCTACAGTGTCAGTATATGTGCTATGAATTGCCTCTTGCCAGGACCAGGGCATACTGGGTATGCCTCCATCTGCCTACAGGGTCAGGCTCAGGATGTTCCTCATCCGAGTCCCTCTGTGCCTGTGGAGGCCTTGGCAATGGTGGGGGGGGGGGCTGTGTGGCCCTTCCCCATTTTGTTCCTGCTGCGGCTATTTCTGCAAGATCATATTGAGTAGCATGACACATACTATGACCATGTGTGTACATGTGACTGGAGAGTACTGCAAGGTTCCACTGGATACGTCAAGGCAGCAGAACCATGACTTGAGCATCCCAAACACATGCTCTATAATGATCCTGGTTTGTGCATGTGCCTCATTATGGCATTCTTGTGTGGGTGTGAGGGCATTTCTGATAGGTGTCATCATCCACAGCTCCAGTGCATAGCCAGCATCCCCCACTAAATGGCCATATGGGATGTCCACCCTGGCAAACCACTGATACAGCTGCGAGGATTGCCAGATGTGGGAGTTGTGATAGCTTCCAGGGCAGCCAGCACACACATTCATGATATAACCCTGGGTAGTGCACATGATCTGGCAGTTGATTCAGTGGTACCTCTTTTGGTTTATGTAGACCCTACCCTGGTGACCAGGTGGTGCTTTGATGTGGATGTGCGTGCAGTCTATGGCACCCAGTACCTCCAGGTGTTGTACTACATGGTGGAGGAGATGCATATTTCTGGTCCTCTCCTCATGGGTGCTGGGGAACTACATGTGCTCACTGGTATGCATTAGCATGGTGTCAAAGAAGTGGTGGAGCACCCTGGATGCAGATGCCTGTGAAACCCCCATGATACACCCAGTAGATCTTTGGAGAGGACTAGGAGCTATAATTGTTAGGGCTACACATACCTTGTTGTCCACTGGTATTGGTTCCCCTCTGTTGGTTCTAGCTCTGAGTTGAGGCCGGCACAGCTCAGTGATTTGCTGAAGTATGTCTCTGTCCACCCTGTACCAGTCTACTATCTCTAGATCATGTAGCCCCTGGTAGGTTACCCTGGGTCTGTAACAGTCTTCTCCTCCTCCTCCTTGGTCTGTGGCAGTTGTCAGCATTATTCTCCTCTCCACTGTCAGCCTCTAGCACATAGGTTCATAGGTAGGTTCATAGGTAGGTACTAGGCTATTGGCCCTAGGGCCTATATAAGCCTAGCCAAAAAGGTACCCTGGCTTTCATCACCCTAGAAAATTATTTTCCTGTGCCCCTGTTGAGCAGAACCATAGAAGTGATTCCGGGGTGAATTTCCTATCTCCCATCCAATCATCAAGATTTTTCTTGAAGACTGCTAATGAGGAGCTTTGTTTGATATAGATAGGTAGTTTGTTCCAGAGTATGGGAAGTCTCTGGGACAGGAATCTATCTCTCCAGCATGTTCTGTTTATTGCGGTAACAAGGTTTAGGTCCCTAGAGCATGCAGCTCAGAGGGATTGGGATTTCTTTAAATAGAGAATGTCCAACAGCTCTGGGTTTGACATAGCTTTGTATGTTAGGCAGAGATCACCTCTGAGTAGTTGATATGCGATGCAGTAAAGCTGGAGTTTTTTGCAACGGTCTGTGTAGGGCATCTGTTTGAGGCTGGTAATTCTCTTTAGACTGATGGATCAAAGCAATGGCAGCCCCTAACATTTTCCAAGTTAAAATTCCCCTGCATGTATACACCAATGGTGCAGAGTTCATGGGAAAAAACAGACTGTAAGGTGTTTCCATACTTTATACTGTTGTGCTGCAGATGCTGCCTGTATGATTGACTATGATACATTCCAGCTGTCACCTATATTACTCATGCCTTTGCTTTGGCCACTGTGAATGTTAGAGGTATTAGTGATAATTTGTGCATGATTGCCTTTATTCTGCTGTTGTCCTTTTTGTAATTATGTTTTACTTGCATCTCCTCCCATTTACAGCTATGGGGCCACCTTCCAGTTATATTATATTTGCATAGCCTATTCTGAGTTGAAAGACTCCCATAGTAGTGATTTCTACATCATTTCACCTTTACTTTGTGCTGTTGCCCTTTAATTTTATTTTACATGTCCTCCCATCTTCAGCTCTAAAGCCACCTGTCATCTGTATTATATTTGGCTTATTCTGAGTTGTAAGTATCCCATAGTGGTGATTTCTTCTTCATTTCTCCTTTATTGTATGCTGTTGCCCCTTATTTTTTTTACATGTCCTCCCATTGTCAGCTCTATAGCCCTCTGCCTGCTGTATTATTGAGTGCTTTCATTAGCACATTGTGGGTTGCAGACACCCATATTGCTGATTTGTACAGCGTTTCCCTTGTTCTGCTACTTCCTTTGCCTTTTGCTATTTCCTGCCTCTTTGTGCCTGTATGCTGTGTAAACATCAAGAAATGGCCCTTTCCTGGGTGTGAGCATGCTCCTCATTTCATGGAATAAGAGTAAAACGCCTCAGACACATCCCCTCGCTTAGCTTTGCTTAGCTAAGCTGAAGCCAGCCAACAGACATCCAATGTGCTTACATCAAGCATGACACACCCCCTTTTCATGTTCCTTGCTCCTCCTGCCTACAGTATTGTGTTAGAGCATCTACACGGTTAGGTGCAGTCTGACACTTAGAACATTTCCTGACTAAGTTGTGATTCAGTATGTCCCCCCATTAACATACCCCACTGCCTCCAGCCCTAGTTATTGGACTAAGCACGAGCCTTCCACCTCAGCAACCACTGTTCCCTGGCGATGCTTACTTTATGCATGCCATTGATTATAATGGCAAAATGCAGAAAGTTGTGAATATTACCCCCCCATTTCTACATATTCTCCCCCCGCCCACTAGCGCACCACTTCCCCTACTCTCAAAGGCCAAGTTCAGCCAACAAAAATAAAAGTTTTTTTTTTTCCTAAATGGTTTTGCATGCCAATGGCCATATATTTAGCCATTGGTATGCATAACCTTAATAATACAAGCTTTCTGGAGTGCTGAAATGCCTCCATTGTGTAGATTGCAGAAATGTATTTGGTTAGTAACCAAATACATATCTGCATGTTACACTGTTCCAGCACGGAGACATGCTGCTTTGCTGGATCACTAATCCAGCTCATTTGCATGGTTTTCACCAGCAAATGAGCTGATTAGCATACAGCACGGCTTTCTGTGCTGGAACAGTGTAGGGCTGCTTGTGCACATTAAAATGGCATGTACATGGATCGTGAGGCAGCCATTTTCTGTGCAGGAGCGGTTACACTGTTCCTGCACAGAAAATAAAGCATCATGAATCCCAGGGTGAGACTAATTTGCATTGATTTTTAACTGCATCCTTCATTGCTGCAATGCTAAGTTGCAGTTTTGCTATGGGTGCCCTAATATAACTGGTAGTGTTTGTTGATGCACCAAGTCCAGCTAAAAATACACCCTATTCTGAATTCCATCTGCCAGATGCATTTTCTACTAAATAATTTGTATTTTAGCTTGATATTTTACTGTGACCTTCATAATGCCTTTGGGAATTACCTTTGGGCTAATAACGTTTTAAATATTTTTTTTCCCAAGGGCATATACACAAATATTTTGTCATATTAATTTATATAAATAACAGATATTTCTAACTTAATATCCAGTTCCAGTTTCTTCCACACTCTGAACTTATAAAGAGTGACCACTTTTTTCAGTGATTATTCATTAATAAAACAATAGTTGGTACAAAGGGTTAAGGTTGTGAGCTGTAGTGCCTGGTGGTATACAGTTTGTTTCTCACAACCTACATTTGTCTACTGTGTGACCATAATCAAGTCACTTACCCAAACAGTGCTTGGGAGTGACTGGAAATGCGTGCTCATCTCCTCGGTCGTGTCCTGGACTACAAAAATAGTAACTACCTATGACCAGGGCCTTTTACACTTTACAGTCATCATCAGTTACAGCTTCTAATTAATGCATACTGTCTAGGATGTCTGCATCATGCACCATGCAGATGATTATGATTGCATCTCACGCATACTGTCTGAGATGTCTGCATTATGCACTACGCAGAGGATTATGATTGTGTCTCATGTACACTGTCCAAGATGTCTGCATTATGCACCACACAGAGGATTATGATTGTGTCTCATGTATACTGTCCAAGATGTCTGCATTATGCACCATGCAGAGGATTATGATTGCATCTCACGCATACTGTCTGAGATGTCTGCATTATGCACCACGCAGAGGATTATGATTGTGTCTCATATATACTGTCCAAGATGTCTGCATTATGCACCACGTAGAGGATTATGATTGCATCTCACCCATACTGTCTGAGATGTCTGCATTATGCACCACACAGAGGATTATGACTGTGTCTCATATATACTGTCCAAGATGTCTGCATTATGCACCACAGAGAGGATTATGATTGCATCTCACACATACTGTCCAAGATGTCTGCATTATGCACCATGCAGAAGATTATAATTGCACCTCCAGTAATAACATGGGTGTCAAGGAATCCCCTCAAAAGCAGCACAAAGTGAAGCATAACACATGAATCATGAAATTCATATCTGGAACATATAATAAGCAAGTTATCACTGGAGAGACTCAAACAATTCTTTACAGTACATAGAGCTTTAGCTGCACCAATGCACCAATATTTATAGCAAAATGGATCACGCAGTGGTGCAGCAGTAGCCTTATCACCTCATAGCAAGAGGTTCTCTGGTTCAATTTTTCCCTGGGGTGCCTTCTGTATGGAGTCTGCATGCCCTCCCTGTATTCATGTGGGTTTCGTCCAGATGCTCCGGTTTCCTCCCACATTACAAAGACATGTATCTAGAGTGTTTCTCCCCGATCTCCACTGAAAATTGGCTTTGTTCCAAGTCAGACTTTCCCGGTAAATAAATATTAAATAAATAAGTGCAGGAAAGTGAAGTATTTTACAGCTTTGCAAACCTTGAGCCACTTAGAGTTGCCAAACATGCATCAGTCAGACACTAAGCTCCCTTCTGTTGAACAAGCAGCTTTAAAAGCTGTTAGCCACCTAACTGTGCTAAACCTTTGTGTGTATATGATGGAGAAATGGTTTACAGATGTCTGATGATGAAATGGTTTACAGATTTTATATCTAGTTTATCTTCTTAATGCTGTTATTTATTTGTGTATTTATTTATTTACAGTTTGATGACTGGGGAGGTCCACTGGGCTCAGGGAGCCCATTTTCAGTGGAGGCCCAGGGAAAAAAGCTTTGCATTACATAGTTTAGATACATATACAATCATAGTAAAGAGGACACAATTACAATTTAATTTCATGCTAGAGAACAAGAATAAATTCTTTGGTTACATAGTATCTAAATATTTAGGATGGCAGTGATAACTTAATTGAGAGGGAAAATAAAGACTTAGAAGGAAAAGAGAGAAAAAAGGTGGGATGGGTTATTTATAATAATTATAACTGCAGTGGTGGTGCTGCGGTAGCGTTGTCGCCTCACAATAAGATGTCCTGTTTGATTCTCAGTTAGAGCGTCTTCTGTGTGATGACATGTGTGAATGGGCGTACCTTCGTTGAAGGTTGTGTGTCAGGACTGGCAAATCGGCACGTAAAAATCTACTGCCAATAATTAGCGGACTGGAGTTCCGCTGTGGCGACCCCTAACCGGGAAAAGCCGAAAGACACAACAACAACAATTATGTTATTTACAATATGTACATTTATGTTAGGTTAGCTTATACTCAAGAGTTAGTCAGGAGTTTAAGGGGTGGATTGATTATTAGGCTAGGTAGGGAGAGTGCAGTTGCATTTCCTGTTAGAGAAAAGGTAGGAATGTAGCTGAGTTTTAAAGTTTCAAAGTTTTCACAAGTCCTTAGAGAGGAAGGAAGATAATTCCATTTTAGCTAAGGAAAAGGATAGAATGTTATGTGCTGCCTGACATTAATTATTTATAAAGTTATAGTGTGAGACTAGAGCTTAGCAGGCAGCATGGAAAGGTACTTAGCAAAACCTTGCTAGCCACCTTTCTTATGTTAAAAGGTTGCTTAATAAAGTTGTTTTTTCTTATGAGTACATTTGGAGATGAATCATGGCACTGCATGTATTATATCTGTTTCATGTGCATTCTTTTACATTTTATGTTTATCACTTTGCAATTAACTCATCATCTCAATGTCACCTTTTACAAAAATTACATGGCATCTTTTACAAAAAATTCCTTTGAAGAAAAGTTATTAACATGTGGCAGAGTCTTGTCACAGTCAAATCATAGTGACTTGCAAATATTTTTAGTCATTGCTTTGTTAACAGTATATTCATCCAGTTTTTGATTCATTGTCACAGCATAGTTTTACTCAAAAGCACCAGAAACTCTAATTCATAGACTGATGCATCTCAGAAATAAAGCAGTAAGTGCTACAGCATTTGCAAGTATAGTGCTATGGTGTACACCTGTCACAGGAGTAAAACGAGAGCATGGGTTTTTATGAACAAGTAGGAAAAAGGGGAAGGCAGCAAGTAGAGGCACACATACCCACACACATTAAATAGTACAAACAAATGGGATGGATCTACTCACATTTAGATAACGAAGAATGGGATAGACTGAGACAAATAGAGGCAGAAAAATGGTGATGGTGAGGTTTGGACAATGCATAAGGTGTAGAGTGCACCACAGAAAGAGAGTACACATGGCTGCTGATAGGGTATGCTACCCTGGCCAAGATGAATGTTAGTGTGATACATCACTAAATGATTGATCAGTTCGGCTGGTAATGTGTGCCACACTTTCTCACAGTGGCCTGATAGAAGGGGTCAGCAGAGTAAGCGAATCTGCTATTTGGTCCAGGCAGCTTCCTTTCTGGGACATATACCTTCCAACTGCTCTCTCAACTGCAGCCTCCACCACCTGCTCCAGATGTGGCTGGGCCATGTCACACACTGGTGCCAGACTACCTGCCAAGTGAGGAGGAAGGGACTCACAGCCTCACTGCCTCACTTCCTCATGCTCCTCAGCAAGAGTCTCATTGAAGAGAAGCCACTATTGAGGTACAGGAAGTCTATCACCCAGATCTGCAGTAAAGATCCTAGTTGAAGCTTGCCATACAAAATTCCATGCTGACAATGGACATAAGATTTTTAAATACATGTCAGCATTTGAGAGTAGAACTAACTGTGGTTGGCCACTGCCTCCTGTGGTAGGTAATATGATTTCTATCATGCTCTACCTCTACTAAAGGAGAAAATGGTTCATCAGAGGACTATGGCAGAATAAGGTAAGATGCAAGAGCAACAGATGCATGTCACAGTCCCACATATGTCCTACTAGATGTGTGACAGGCAGTAGGAAGGTATATGTGCTCCCTCATGCAGATGTTAACATACTTACACAGAAAAATGGCCCAGTTATATAAATGGAAACACCAAGGAGTATTCAGGCACTATGACATGGTACAATGAAGCCCTACCCTATAACAAGTCAATGTAGAAATCCAGATAATGGCATCTTCCATGAAATCCCCCAGAAACTCTACATGACATTGGAGCTCCACATATATTTTAAACTGACTTTGACAAATACCAGTCAGTAGTAAGCATAGTTTCAGTCGCAGTACCTCAACAGGTAGCATACTTGCCTTTGGTGCAGAAAGCTGTGGGTTCTGTTCCCACATGACATAGTTGGATTAGCTGTTCAATACTGACATTGCAGTGCAGAATAAGGTGGTGCTGTACTCTTCAGTGTGCCATCCCTCAGATGAGATGTTAAACTGAGGTCCCATCTGCCTGAGTTGTTGATTGCTCAGGTTGGTGTAAATGATCCCATTTCTCTGGCCAAATTTCCCCTATTAGCATGAATTTCACCTCGGGTGTCTCATGGAAAGAGGCCATTAGCCTAGTGGGACTAATTGGGTCAACAAGTGCAAATAAATAAATAGACAGCCCCAAACATTAAGTAAGAAAAAAATTATAATGCCCAACTTACAATACAATTCAGGGTACTGTTGTATAATGTCTGTTTCTGCATGGAAATAATTACAGCTATATCATCTGAGGTCATTATATTGATAATTGCACTGTTCCCATGCTCTGTACCTCAGCCAGGTTATGCCAGGCATTTACTTTCATGAATTCACTATGGCAACTGGCTCAGTAGGTGCTCCCTGAACTGGTCATGAAGGGGTAAAGTATAATCTGTTATCCTTTATGTACCTCACATCCTCAAAAATGTTTTCAGTTTTATTCGAAACAAAATAGTAGCCTGTGAGTCATGCTGACAGTATGACTGCTGAAATACAAGTAGTGCAGCATGCAGCTGTGAAGCATCATGATGTGTGTCCTCATTCACGCCTCTAGAATGAATCTGCAGCTGTAATTGTCAGTGATACGTGCAAGCAACAAGCTGTGCTTTTATACCACAAATATTCAGCAGCAAAATAAACACACAAACACTCATGCAGTCTGGGATAATATATCATGCAAAGATGTATAAATCTGTGTATCTTTGGAATCCACCACCATTTTGTATGTTAAGTCACATGTACACTGGAAACTAATTTGGGTATTTTGGCAGCAGTATTATGATGAACAGCAGTACTTTCTGGACCTATAGCCAGCTTTGATGAGGTACACAGTTTTCTGCAAGTATAGTGATACATTACTTTTATTTGCCTTCTTAAGGACGTGAACCTTTGAAAAGGATTTCATATGACATATGGCTAACAACATGAATAATTGTATCTATATTTTTAAACTGTATGTAGATTGCATTTTCAACAGGCAGTGCACAATATCATGGTATGCTGCTCCTGTACCTGGTAGCTGCTACTTATGGTGAAGGAATGACCTGTACAATGCAATCATTGCACAGGCCATTCCTTCACCATAAGTAGAGGCAGGAATGTACAAGAACAGGGTAAAGGAATGATTTGAGCAATGATCACTTTGCACAGGCCATTTCTGTGCAATATG
>NC_056726.1:1754232210-1754303751 GCF_019279795.1 Protopterus annectens | reverse complement strand
GGTTTAAGAGAATGAAGGATATAAAGGAGCAGATCAGAAGCAAGATTTCCCAAAACTGGGCAAGTAGAAAATAAGGTGTGAGATGAGCAGCTCAGATTCAGATCTGGATGCAGCAGTGGTTGGTCGGTTAAGACAGATAGCTGAGAAGAAGCTAGACATGAAGAAAGAGTTCAACTGGGCAGCCCTAGACTTGCTGACAGCATATGACAAGGTCCCAAGAAACCTGATTTAGACAGTCCTGCAATGGTTCAAAGTCTCAGAAACATTAGTAGAATTTGTGCAGGCTATGTACAAGGACCCAGTGACACAAGTACAAACAGTGTTCGGACTCACAGAGGGGTTCCTGGTGGGAGTGAGTGTGCATCAGGGTTCAGCTCTGAGCCCAGTGCTATTCATTCTGGTTATGGACTATATCAGTAAACAGGACAAGAGAGACAGATCAACAAAAGTGTTGCATGTAGCCAATGTAACATCACAGGCAAACTCTCAATAGGAACAGCAACAAATAATAAGGGCAGTGTATAACACAAGAAAGCCAACAAAGTGAAGATACAAGATATATAACACAGCTATGCGACCAGTGTTCCTGTTTGTCACAGAAAACTGGGCAATGTAGGCAATGCAGTTGAGGAAGCCTGAAATAAGGGAGATAAAGTGCCTTTTGAGGGCAGGAGGATGCCATCTGTGGAACTGACAAAGAAATTATGACATTGTAGCAGCGGCCAATGTAGCCCCAGTTACAGAGAAGGTTGAAGTGGTTTAGTCACATGTAGGAAACCAGAAAACAATTTGGTAAAGCTGAGATACCAGAGGAAGAAAAGAGGAGATGAAGACATCCAGCCAAGAGCTGGATGGATTGCAAAACAGAAGACCTTAGACAGGCAGACGCAACTGTTAAAGAAGGTAGGAGGGTGGCTCTGAATAGAAAAAAGTGGTACAGCCAACATACTAACCTATGTAAAAATGGGAAAAAGAAAGCTGATGAACAAGATACATAACATAATACATACAATATTAGGGAACCTAATTATAATATAATATTTTAAAATAGACTATGACATCATTGGTTCAAATTGATATTAACAGTAATATAGGGGAACATTATGCTAAATGTTATAACACAATGGGCTATTATCTAATAATAGGTTTATCAGTTGGGTATAAAAATATAGGTGTGTGGTGCATATGTGCCTTTATAATTCCAGATCTACTTATCTGATTATTCAAAGACTGTAGTTCTTTATTATAATGAATAACTCCATAATGTTGTCTATTATGCTTAACTTTAATTTGTGTGACTTACTCAGTTATATGAAAGTACATAGCCACAGTTTCTGCTAATATGCATTGCTGCATTAGAAAGAAGGCTGACATTTTTAATGCACAGATAATAATTTATTAATTGATTATTAAACTGACTTTACAGCCTAGAATGATTAACTTAAAACTAGTAATAAAAGGAATGATAATGACTTCATGAAATAGCCTACTGTACAACAGCTATTTCTAAACCACTGCCTTTTTTAGAAGTTTACATTATCATTATGTGACCAACATTCTTAGTTTACTCATTTCAAACAATCTGTAATGTTGCCGCTCTTTATCTGCTTCTGCAACAGTATCATATAAGAAAAGGAAAGCTTGCCAAATGAACTTGGAAGCATGAAATAAATGCTTTCTCCAACAGGATTCATTGTATTGTAGTATATATTCTACTTTTCTTTAGTAGTGCAAGAAAAAGTTCTACAATAAAAGATAATTTAATGTTTTGTTCTGCTGGTCTTCAATGAACCCTCATGTTGTCGCTTAGATTTTCAGAGGTCAAATGGTGCATTTTTCCGACTGCTGTCACTTTAAAAAAATATGTATAGTCAGATATGAGCATTCCAAACATTCCCTATTGAGGGTATTGCAAAAAGGCAGACTGTATTTTAGCAGCTGTGTTAATAAGGCCTGTTTCTACTAGTTCATCCACCATATCATTTTTTCTTCCTTTTGTTTATTTATCAAAGCCTTAATCTTCCTGCTGTACCATTTTTCTCAAATAATCCTTTTGACCATCTATTTCATTTCTATTTCTCATTGTGTCTGCTTCCATGCAACTCCTAAGGCAACATTTTTTGATTTTGCTGGAGTCATATGTACGGACATAATGTCTGAACTTCCACTATACTCCCTATGTGCTGGAAATGAGAACTCAAGACTTGAATTCTGCCTGACAGCTTTATTCAGTATGGTAATCAATCTGGTGCATTTTGTTGGTGGGGGTGGTGGGTTGGTATGAATTATTTGCATCTCAAAAGGGAAAGTATGGCACTGTCTTGTGAATGCACTCTTGTTTCGCCGTGTCGCCTCTGTTCAACAAAAGTGTACTTCTTAAAACTTGAGCACATTGGACACATATAGAGGAAGACTGAAGCAATCACCAGAGGTGAAATAGGGTCAGAAACAATGCAGGTAAAGTGGATTAATATAGTAAATTGTAAGGAAGCACAACATGAAGGGTTAGATGAGACTAGATCAAATGAGGGTTATAAAAGCATAATGCAGAGGCTGGAGAAATGATACAAAATAAGGAAGTGTAAACTGCCTAGAATTTCAAATATTGATCTCTTGTGCATGATTTTCACATGACAGTTATACACGTATGGCATTTAGTCCCAATGAAACTGAAGAATCATGCATGGAAGGTTAACAGATGTAGTTGTGAAAAGGCAGGGAAAATGCAGACCTAAGGGATTGCCCGTCAATTTCCAATTTGTCATTTAATTTCAAGAACAGCATGTCGATAAGAGAATATCCAGAGGGGATAAAATCGTAATTGCTAAGTTTAATGAAAAAGAGTGCATGTTTGAACTGAGAGAACATTGTAGAGGTAAGATCTATGGGAAGATGTGGAAGGGTGCATATTGGAAGTTACTGGAATACTTATGTTGTGATGGTGGCTGTGAGGTAAAGCAGTGAACAGTGGTTGGGAAAGGTAGTAGGCTTTAGAGAGGTCTTCAAAAGGATAGTAAAATGGGAAACTAGCTTACTTGGTTAAGAGAATGCAAAGGAAAGAAAGAGATGGAAGCAGTTACCAGGTATTATGTAGAGATCTCGGAGGTTAGCGCAGTATGGGCTACATATCATTTAAACTATTCATTGACTGGGTAAGCCCAATGGACACAATTGACCTTTTTCAGGGGCAAACTGAGAGTACTGCTTGGTGAAGTGACTTTCTCAGAATAACATAGTAGACAGATGGCGGTTTTAAGGATCAAACCCTGTTGTCAGAGGTTTTGTATGAAATGCCAACTTCCTAAAAGATGAAGTTTCTAAAGGATGAAAAAAATGCCTGTAATTCAAAAAAAAATCCTTTCCTAGTTTTTTTTTTTTTTTTTTTTGCAAAGGGCAAACCCTTTTGCACTCCTGATGGAAGTCCCCCATCTCCCACCCCCAAATTAATATATACCATCTCCATGATTGCACCAACTAGAAGAAGGGATACATTTCCCTGAAGAAGTGAATCATTACTAGTGTGATTTCTAATTGTGCACCAGTAATGATTTCCTATGGGAAACGATATTTGACATTATGTCATCCATCTTTATTTTCTGAGTGCCACTGAGGATGGATCAATTTCACCTCTAGCATTTGTAGGGGAGCTGTACAGATCTTACTAATAGCTCAGAGCATTAGCCATCTTGCAGTAATTGCAGTTCCCTTGGAACTGACAAATAATCTTCATGGTTACCCATAAAGAGGTGTGTGACTAATGTAACACTGAGGTGATGTCATTCTAATAGGTTCTGGAGAGGTTTAATGTTTGTTTTATAACACCAAAGTGAACTTTGCATGTCTTGTTATAGGAGCTTGCAGTCAGGTAATTTCTACTTTTCTCATTGAGAAGGTCGTTTGTATATGTTTTAAGAAAGGACTTTATTGGGTAGGGATCTAATACTAGGTCACGGGCTGTAGAAGTGGATGTTTTTATAGCATAGTATGACTCAGTTGTACTACATTCTTACTGATATGTGTAAGTTACATTTTCCTCTATTTAAATTTGATGTCACAAAGTTTGTCAGGATTGTTATGCAGCTTTTATTTTATTTTATTTGACAAGACTGCATAATATTTTAATGTAGTAAAAATGGCATAGGAAAAAATGTTTTGTTTTGAGACAGGCAGAGATTACATTTTTAAAAAAAATGGTCTGCTATAACAACAGCATCACTACTGAGACATTCATACCTTTTGATAACTACTGGACATCACAGCTGACAGACTGAACCAGAAACTGTTTTTTTTTCACCTCAGTAACAATTACTGTTCGTATAGCATGCCTTTGACAACTGCTCTAATTTTCACAAAAAAAAAAAAAAAATCATAACACTCCTACTTTTCCAGGAAACTCAGTTATGCAAATGGAGCAACTAAACCTTCTTAATATGTTTCTTTTTCACTTTCTTTGCTTCCTTCTAAGGATAACAGTGAAAGATTAAAATGTTCAGAAAGAAAATACTCATTCAAGATTAAAACATATAAAACATATGTTTTATTACTTTTTGGCTTTTGTGGTGTACCTTGTTTATTCCTTGGTTGTGGATCATTCTTCTTGGTTTTACTCATTCAAGATTGTTTTAGGATAGAGCTGGCAAATAAATCTCAGCTTTTATAATTATTTGTGTTGCATATAAAATTCATCTGTTGATTTGTTTACTATCATGGTCCCTTAGGTTGCAATTAAACAACCGTAACTCTTTCTTCTTAGTAAATGTTGTGGATTTCTATTTAAGTTGGGTTTAAACTGTGTCATCACCCATATATAATTTATTCCAAACCAGTTAATCATTAGCTGAATCTGCTATATTAGTTGTTAATATCTTAAATAGTTTCAACACTTTATGAATGGAGAATCATAGAAGATATACTCCAGGATTTAATAAAGTCCATGTAGGCTCCATGCAGAGACTACATGGAATGTACCCGTGTACATGGCCACTGTTCCCCCTCGGCAGTGCACCATGCATATTAATCATGACATGCTGTCGAGGGAGAGCATAGTAACAGGGATATTGAATCCATGTAGTCCTACATTGACCCCTAGCCTGTCCTTCACTAGCAACTCTCATCTCCCCTTATGTCCCTAACTGGGAGCTTTGTAGCTCTGAACAGCACTTTCTACAAGTAACCAAACCTAATAAATACATAGGAAAAAGTCTTTATAGCCACACAGTCTCTATCTCTTGGAACAAGCTCCCTCTCTGTATTAGATCTTACCAAAATTCTCCCAATTTCAAACTAGCCTTAAAGGAACACCTACTAAACTCCTGGACCTGCCCCTGTATAGACCCTACTTGAAGCAGTTCCTCCCCCACCTTTCTTTCTCCCTGCAAGCTACTTCATTTCTTACATCTCAGATACTCCTGCTTGTATGTTTTTACTCCTATTTTAGTAACAGTGCACCTCATTCTTAACTCTATTTACTGTATCAGATAACTCTCACCTATATCTTACATCCACTTTTCAGATAACTGTTACCTACATCTTACAATCCAGTTATCTTGTCCACTCCCCACTTTTCTTTGATTAGACTGCATGCTATATGTAAGGCTTGCCTACAAAGTAGTCCTTCCTTACCTTTTCTCCTATATGTTACCATCCAACTATTACAATACATGTATTTTAAGATTATCAATGTGTCTTTTCTAAGAATGTATAAGATGAATAATATTCTCCTTGCATGTTTTAGCTTATATCTGTATTTCTCATTTGTAACTATTTGTAATCTCTGTATCTGGAGATTTTCTCCCCAGGTCTCTGCTGAAAAGGGCACCTACCCAGCCAGACTAACCCGGTTAACAAATGGCAAATAAAATAAAATGAATAAAGAAGTGTAGAGGCTGGTCAGATGTTATGTACGTGGTGAGGCTCCCTGTAATACTCTGTGCTACTGTTGAAATGTGCTGTGCATTAATAGTTTGTGTTTTAAATTTATAAATAATTATTACTTTTTTTATCATTTTTTAATTGTCTTAATGTCCGTTTGCCAATGCCAAGCTGTGCTTACACATAGACAGTTGACACCTGCCAGACATCTAATATAGAAACTTGATGTAATTAATTATATATGTCTGCTTGTGTTTAAGCCCAATTGAGCCTGTTTGCATGGCACACTGTAATTGCTTAGTAGTATATGTGAAGGTATACTACTTTATATACTAGATAAAGTTAACGAAAAACAAACTTCGATGAAAAAGAACAAACCTTGGGTAAACCAGAAATAACAATTTATTGCTATAAGCGCTTTTGGACACAAAAATATGCAACCTTCATCAGACAACATAAATCACAAATTAAGGGATTAAAATAAACCCTTGTGATGACATCATCATTCGTAAATTAGTGTTTAAAGCAACAACAACCTAAATGCAAAAAACATTTAAAGACAAAATACATTTCCATAAAAAAATATAAAAGTGTATAAATATATATAAAAAATTATGTGTAAGAAAATAAAATATAAAAAAAACTTATATAGACAAAAGGTTAAAGTATAGTTACTTAGTCAGACACAACAGAGAAAAATGTGTATTTGCATAAAGATTTCAGCATCTCTCCAGTGATTTCAATTTTAACAAACATTTAACAGAACTCATTTCATTAATGCGAGGCAACATATAGGCATTTGTTAAAACCTGCCACCAAAGTTCCCTCAATTCCAATCTCAAAGGCCATGGCCCCCCTCTCAAACTGTCACAAACCTGTTCAATGACCATGAATACAAAGAAATGGTCATTAATATGTATAATATGTCTTGCCAAACTATTGGGATATTTTTCACCAGAAGTCTGGTATCACTATGGGTTCCCCCTGTGGAGGCAGTTTTGCTAACTGCGTTATGGCCCATTGGGAGAACACTTTGCTTTTTAAACATGATTTATATATTAAGCATGTCGTTTGGTACACTCATTACCTTGACAATTTATTTTTAATCTTTGAAGGGAACGAAACTGATGCTTGCAATTTCATTTCTAGCATAACATAACTAACTGAATTTTTAAGGTTTACTTATATGTTTGACAGTAATAGTATTAATTACATGGATGTCTGTCTTAGTAAGGATCATAATAATGCCCTCTATACAGCTAGAATATATAGGAAACCCACCTATTCTGTTTCCTTCATTTTGAGAGTTCATATCCTCTTTTTCAAAAATGATCAGTGGTCAAGGGACAGCTAATCAGGGCTGCCTGTATGACAACCTTGGACCATGACTTTTTGAATGAGTGTGAACTTTTGATGAATATGTTCTTTGCACATGGGTATCCCCATGATATGATTCATGAATTGGTTGATGAAGTTTGTACTAAATGGAATAATGGTTGGTTTAGGCCTATTTTAATGAACAGCTTGACTACTGTTGATGAAGGACCTTCTGAACTTGTGGTTAATAATAATGTGCCTGGGGTGTGTGATGATGCTAATTTCTCTCTGATTTTCAGCACCCCTTTTTCCTCTGATGCAGGGTTAGTTAGGCACATTTTACTTAGGAATTGGGTCTTCTTAACAGATGACCCTTACCTTAGAAATAAAGTTCCAAAGTCTCCCAAAATTGTGTACAAAAAGGGTATTAGCCTCAAAAACATGGTTAAAAAAAAACACGTAACCCCCTTTATATCATCTGGGGAGATGTATAAATGTGGTTGTTGAAACCAGTGTAAGCATGTTAAGACATCTAATAAATGTACAATCTGTAATGTGGAGCATCACGTTAAAGGGAGATTTAATTGTAATAGGGTAGGGGTTGTATATTTGGCCAAATGCCAATGGTGTTCCCAATTTTATATTGGTAAGATGGAACGTCATCTAAAACAAAGGATTTATGAACATCAATATTGTATATATAGAAAGGATTGTACCAATAGTTTGACAAGACATATTATAGAATTTAATGACCGTTTCTTTTTATTCATGGTCATTGAACAGGTTTGTGACAGTCCGCGAGGGGGACCATGGCCTTTGAGATTGGAACTGAGGGAACTTTGGTGGCAGGTTTTAGCAAATGCCTATATGTTCCCTCGCCTTAATGAAATGAGTTCTGTTAAATGTCTGTTAAAATTGAAATCACTGGAAAGATACTGACGTTTTTATGTAAATACACATTTTTCCCTGTTGTGCCTGACTAAGTAACTATACTTTAACCTTTTGTCTATATAAGGTTTTTTATATTTTATTTTCTTACACATAATTTTTTATATATATTTATACACTTTTATATTTTTTTATGAAAATGTATACACTGATAATTTGTATTTTAAGTGTTTATTGCATTTAGGTTGCTGTTGCTTTAAACACTAATTTATGAATGATGATGTCATCACAAGGGTTTATTTAAATCCTTTAATTTGTGATTTATGTTGTCTGAAGAAGGTTGAATATTTTTGCATCCGAAAGCGCTTACAACAATAAATTGTTATTTCTGGTTTACCCAAGGTTTGTTCTTTTTCATCATACTTAATATACTATCCAAGCAGCTAAATGGGTAGAGTGACGGTCTAAAGCTTCATAGGTCCTGGGTTTGAGTCCCTAGCACATACCATTTGCTGAATACAATGTGAAATGTCTTTTAAATTAAAATCAATATTTTTTACATTTGGGAGAGCTGTGGGGTGCAAAGCACTGTTTAAATGTGGTTAATGGCTAGTATTGTTTGTGTCGTTACTAAGCTTTGCTAAAACCATGGTTGTGTGAGTTTTCATGATGCTCAACTTTGCTTAGCTGGTTTGCACGATGCTAAGCACAGCGGCGCTTTTTAGAATGCTGCTAAATGACATGTAAGAGTGGGAAAACAGCCTATATTAAGGCCAGTAGGTGGGAATTCTGCACCATTTGTTGGAGTCTGTTTATCTGCTGATATGCCAGGTGGTGTTGGAGAGGTTCGTGCTTTTGGGCACAGAGATGGGGTGTGCAGGCATCCAGGGTTTTTGTTGGACTGCTCATATACAATTATGAACCTAGGCTTTTCCAGGGTGGTTACCAGGGCTCAGAATGTAAGGCTGAGGCCTGGGATTGGCTGGCCAGGGAACTTACCAGTGCTACTGGTATCCCCCCTCACTGGTTAGCAGTGTCGTCACCACTATGCCGACCTGAAGAAGAGAAAGAGGGGAACATTAGACACCTGGATCCAAGATGCTAGGGCTGGGCATGCCCCACAGATATGTAAGTATTTATTCCACTGTTTTACCAAGATGCAAGCTGAATATGTGCAAAACAGGTATGCATAATGGTGTGCTTCTTTTCCAACAGCTGCAGCTGAGAGTGCTCGGAATGTAGAGTCCCATACTGGGCGTCTGGCCAGGTTGCACCATGAGTGTGGTAAGTACGGATTGTATTATGCTAACAGTAGTGCAATAAGCAATAAGGAATAATAAAATGTACTACAATAAAGAATAAACGATAAAAACTGTAGTGCAATAAATGGGGAATTAGAAATGTAGTGCAATAAATGGGGAATTAGAAATGTAGTGCAATAAATGGGCAATTAGAACTGTAGTGCAAAAATTAACAATAACAACTGTATTGCAATAAACAATAAACAATACCAATAACAGTAAGGAAAAAAGATGTAAAGCAGGATTGTGGTGTCATAACATAATTGCACTAGAGCTGTATGCATTGCATGTCTATGGTAAGGTTGCTGCAGCCAACTGTATAACTGTAATAGCTGTAGAATGCAAAAGTAATGGCCTGAAAATGCATTGATTGACTCATAGTATGGCTCAAGGCTGTCTCCAGGCCAGTTTAAGTCACATAATGCTCTCATTTTCTTTTACTCCAGGAACTAAAGATATATGAGGGAGGTAGTCCACTTTATGAGCAGATAGTGTGTGTAGATTTCACAGAAAATTATTAGCAATACCAATAAAGTGTTAAGCAGCATTGTGGATTCCTAAATAAATCTGTCTTAATATTTTGCAGCATGGGTGCATTTATTGCATGAGCATTCTTCTGTCACTGCAGTCAAGTGCAAATCTGTAATAGCTCTACAATGTAAAAGGAATGTCCTGTAAAACGTATTGCACAACTCATAGCATGATTCAAGGTTGTCTCCAGGCCAATTTTAGTCACATAATGCTCTCATTTCCTTCCATTCCAGGAACAAAAGATATATGGCTGAAGTAGCTCACTTTATCAGCAGATAGTCTGTGTAGATTTCATAGAGAATTATCAGCAATACAAATAAAGTGTTAAGCAGCACTGGGGGTTCCTAAATAAATCTGTCTTAATATTCGCAATAGGGTTGTAGTCATTGCATGTTTGTTCTATGTTTCTGCAGGCAATTGTTATATTATTTGTAGATGTCCCCTGCAGTCACAGCTATTGGGTTCTATTTACATGCCTGCCAACTAAGGCATGACGGCTGTCTAGTTTACTTAATGTACACAAACATGCCTCTTAAGTGTCATGATTTTTCGTAATGTAATTAAAACTGCCTAAACTGTCACATGATTACCAGATAAATGATTACCTGGAATGCAATTTGTTACCAAATCCTTTTACAGAACACCTTGGTAGTTATATAAGTCCACATTATGTGAAACTGTTCTATATAGTTGTGTACCTGTATTTGTTAGTGCTTGGCCCATACTGTCCCATGCTAACAGCTTGAGAGGTATGGCTGTGCCACATCAGCTACAGAAGAATTGCAGTCACTGTACTCACAACTGACACTGCACACCTGTGCAACTTCAGGGTATCATCTGCAATGTCACTAATGGTATGTTTTCTCTCTCTCCCTACCCCTTATCTTCTTTAATTTATTATTGTTATTTATTATGATTTAATATTAATATATTTTGTTTAACTATATTTTGCTAAACTTTAGTTTATCATTGTTATTCATTATTATGATTTCATATTATGATATTTAGTTAAAATTTAATGTATTATTATTTATTATTATGATTCAATACTAACATATTTTGTTAAACTAACTATTTTCTTGGCCTTATGGTTTGATTCATACTGGCTTGCTGTAAACATACTGACTGTTATGTTACTTAATGTTGTGTGACACACGATATACCTTAATATGTATTTGAATTAATAAATATTATGTTGCATTCTGTTAATACTAACGTTGGTTTGGTTATTACTAACCTTAATGTATTGTCCTAACTACTTTACTACAGGGGTCAAGGTTAGCTGGTTCCTTTTGATCTGCCTACCTTGCCTCCTCTGGCCATGGCACTGAGTCCCAGCACATCTGGAACCCAGCCTGGTGGTGCCCCATCTCTGTTGCCCCTGCACTACCTGCAGTGTTGGGTGGGAGCGGTGGTGGAGGGGGAGTTGTCACCCATGCTGAACTGCCAAATTTGGTGCATGGGATCATCATTCGTGGGTTTGCCAACACCTGCATTGGATGGAGAGCATACTGGCCACCCTGGTGGGGCAGGCTCACCCGAGAGCCCACCCTCCACCACTTCCATCATCGAGGCAGTGACAGAGCAGTGTTGACAGTTCCCATGGGTGGGGATGTGAGTCATCCTGCTACACTGGGCTGAGATTCCACAACACCCTCCCCATCCAAGGTATTCACCCCCCCTTTTGTGTCATGTACCACCCCTGTCTGCTGTCTTGTCTGACTGCAAATGTTTTTTGCCTGCGCAACTTATCTCTCCCATATGTACCTAGGTCCCTTCCCCAAATTCCACTATCATCTTAAAAAAAAAATAGGTACCTGTTCAAAAAGAAAATAGTCCCATATATAGCTCTCTATTTTGTACATGTGTCCACTGGGCACATATAATTTGGTTCAATTGGCTTAACAATGCAATTATGTTGTCGTCACTACTCTCTCAGGGGGTGATAAAGTCATCTACAAAATATGTCAAAATGCACAGTTGTTGCTGTACAAGAAATGGATAGCTATGGTTCTTTCCTACACCCTCCCTGCACATACCTACCTGCCTTTCATTATGTTTTTCACCCTGCTTGCACCCCATTTCACCACTTTCCTATCTCCCCATTTTCCTTTTCTTTATATACTTTTAGTGCGATGTGGCACGATGCAATGAGATGTGCAGCTTTGCTAAGGTCAAATAAATGGAGCTGTATTAATATATGTGTTTTAAATAATAAACAAGTACAAAATAAACACCTGTCCCCTATTTCAAATGCAAGACCATCACACCTGCAGACCACTGCAGTAACCTGCCACACTACAAAGCTGGTAATTAAAACAGGTGGTTTAAGCAAAACATGGTAATTACAAGATACGGTTATTAAGCGTGTTTCAGTGGACCTGCGCATCATGCCGCATCATGCAAACTTGCTTAAACACAAATGGAAAAATCGGGAATGCACCTTGAAGTCTAGTGCAAGAGTACACCACTAGAAAGCCAAACACACAAGAATGGATGCAAGTGAGTTCTCTAATAGCAGGTAAATGCTCCCTTTTATCAACAACATTTACAAGTACGCCTGCTAAGGAATTACTGGCAAAAAACATGTACAGCAGGGACTCTGGTGCAGAAACACATCCATATAAAGCCATGCACATAATGGTGACTGCAAAAAAAGTATGTCACAGTCTGTATGTGTGTACTTATCTTGCAAATACACCTGCAGTAACAGTGACTCAGTAGCTCAGCCTCTTAAATGCCTTTCAAACACTACATTTTGCCACACACATTCCTGGGTTCTAATCCAGTGATGTATAACATTTAAACAATGTTATTGTGAATCCAGCAATTAATTACTGAGTCATGCACTCTTTATCTACACAATGCATTACAAATTAAATGTCTGCTTGTCACTGATGGAAGTCACAGGCCTGCAGATAGGAACACATATCACTACAGCAAAACTATAAGTGCATAAAGAGTTCATGTCATGCATTAATATACATTCACAGAGGATTTTAATTCAGGAAATGAAAATGAGGTCTACTAATATCAGAGTACAGTACACAATCCTTTCAATCTCACAGTGCAGATTAGCATAGCTGTACAACTGACATACACATATGAAGCCCCTGCTTGTAATAAGGACTGCCAGCATACATGCTCCAAATGAGTACTAGACTGTAATACGTGGAATGGCAGTTGCCCAAATAGTGGACACAATGTTATATTTATCCCTTATTTGCTCTAGGACACAACAAACATGTAGCCTAGTATTCTGTTAATGATACGGTTTCCTAACATACTTACCTTAAACACATGCCTTAATTGGAGTGGAATGGCTGCCCTCACTCTGGTTCTGCCTCTACTACAAGGCTGACATAGCTGCCATACTTACTCCAACAACTTGTTGTCCTCCAAAGTGTTCACACACTCTGCCTAGGCCTATTACCTGCAGCAGCAGCTGTGGCCTGTAGCACACACATTTCTATGTGACAGTAGCTGCTACAGACCTACCCTCTGCAATGAAGTCTCTCTCCAGGAATGTCCAGCACAATATATCAGAAAGGGCTTGTAATCTACATGGAGGCCTTATATATTATACAGTGGTTGCATGTCATTGGCTGATGATAGTGGAAATCAGCTGTGTTGGCTGCAATTAGCATTTCAGAACCACAGATTGGTTAAGAGACATTCACCTGCTAATGAGAAGCATGTTAAAAGCCAAAAATGCTGGCTATGGGGAGCCATTTGTATGAGATTTCCAGCACACAGAACACACATTTGCAAAAACTAAAATATCACCACATACCAATAGAGGAGATTTGCACTCCCGCAGGCACGTAAACTTTTTGTTTACAACAGGATGCAGATATGTGAATATACTTACAGGGAATTGGGATTACAGTATTAAGCCTTTGATAATGACATGTCATTGATCTCCAGAATTGTTACAGCTACAGAGGACATTCAATACAGCAAGGGTGTAATGCTTTTTGTCAATGTGGCACACTGGTCTTACGGGACTGTCCTTTTATAGTGGTGGTGAAAGCACACTGCTATTTCTGTGGCACTGTTGTTTTGACATATTATCAAGGTGTAGCCCCTAGGGGACACATTACAATAGACTCCAGTGTTGGATGTATGTTCATACAACAGTATCTGTCATGGTGCACAAGGGAATAGCTGACTATAACTAGTATCTTTGTTGTATCCACACTCTTAGTAAGTTTTCACACTGTGGAATATGTCATGTGTGATCAAGCAGTGGATACTGCCAGCCATTCTGTCCTTGCTGCATCTCTACATAGTGTACTTCCATGTATGTGATCCTGACATGTGTTCTCATTCTGTTGTCTTGCAGGAAACATGTACCCAAGACATCATGCACCTTTCATGGATGAGGAGAATGATATTACAGTTGAAGGCCTACGACAAACATCATGAACTACTACTATCCAGGGAGAGGCAAAACAGGGCACAATGGGCAGCACTGTGGGCTGACCTTGTCCATGACATGAATGCCACAGGTCATCAGAGCAGGACATATGAGCAGGTTAGACTCTGCACAATGGACATGATTAATGCTGCACACAGAAGAGTAGCAGATGTAGCCAGGGATCATGGCATGACCGGTGGACAGCCTGCAGTGGAACAACCACTCTTAGCCACTGAGGAATTCCTGGTGAAACTAGGCACACATGACAGCTCCCAGGCATCCATCACACAGTACATCATGGATGTGGGTGCTACAGTTTCCATGGCAGAGGAGCATGCAGATAAGCTTAGTTTGATCACCACTGCAATACTGTAGCATTCAGTGTGCCTTGGTGTTTATACTCTTATGTGGGTGTCAGGTCTGTGTTTTTTGGGGTGGGGAGGGTTTAACTGTAGTTTGGCTCTCGTGCTCAGATGTTGACTGATATAACAATGAATACAGTAGCTACTGTAAATGTGAGATATATGGACATATTACCTTGTTGTGGTGCAACATGCAGTGGTACTGACATTACCTCTCCCTCAACCTTTCACAGGTCTGTCAGGTATCGGACAAGTCTGTGGTCCTGCTGCTGCTAAGCACAACACTGTTTTGTTATTGTTGTAGGTTTACAACAATGTAATCCCTAAAGTGTCATTCCAGGCCTGCTGCCTGGAGTGGTGTACTGTGTACATGATTGCCATCTGCACAGATATTTTCTGACTGTACACATGTTGCAGTCATACGTATGCCTTGAAGGTGTCATCACACTGATAGATGTGACAGTATTGTCAGGACATTGCTGATTGCCATATGTGTCAACTGTGCAGAATCTTCAAAATTTCTACAATATACTTTATTGTTGCTGATGAGATTGCTGTGTAAAGATCTTTTACTTACACATAACTACAGCTGTTTGTGGGAAAAGTAATGTCCTCTTGTTCTACTATATGAGGTTGGGGTTTCAGCAGGTCTGTAATAGTGCCAACAGTGTATAGAGATGGACATATTTTGCAATATAGTACTGCAATGCATAATAGTGTAGGTATTAATGTACTCCTTTTTCCTCTTTTATCACAGGTGACCAGGGGGGTTGGTCTCTGTCGCCTACACAACCTGAAGTCAGTGTCTTTTCAGATACTGATGATGATGGCCACAGTGAGGCACAGGTGGAGGTTTCAGGGGCTGAATTTGTTCCAGAGGTTGACATCACTCCAATGCCCTCATTGTCTGTGCACACAGTCGGTATGCCTATACATACCCAGTCCCTGGAGACATAAGATATTAGAGAGTCAGAGGATGGGGACATTGAATAGGAAAGTATGGCAACTATGGCTCCAGTGAGTGTAGACACTGGCCATAGCCAGAGAGCTGTTGAGATTCCACAGGCGGATTGATAGGGATGCTCATAGGAGACTTGCTGTCCTTCCACCACCTGTTGCAGATATCACATCAAGGTTCACTCGGCATATATTTTGGGCCATCATGGAGGCACAGGCATGAACTCCAGATGTATGCTCAGGGTTATGGAGGTTATGGATGCAGCACAGTCTGACATCCATGACTGCCTCCACTGCATTGGTGACACCCTGGATTGGTTCACTGATGCAGTGGAAAGAAGGTAGGCTGAGAAAGTGTCTGTCTTGGAACACACAGTGTCTGTACTGGAACATGTGGTTGGAGTTGAGCATCAGCCTCATGGATGTAGGTCAGCAACCCCATCTGCTGAGAGTCCATGTGGCCATGCACAAAAATGCTCCCATAGTGACAGTACATCCAGCCCTACACAGGGGAGTGTGTTGTCCACACCAAGACATGGCTGGCCATGGGCTCCTGGTCCTCGGCAGTCTTGTGGAGGACACGGTCTCAGCAGACAGAAGTCACCACCAACTTCTAGCACCCCTTCTGATCTTGAGCATGGAGGTGCCAGTGCAACTCCTGGCAGAGCTAGTACCCATGTTCAGGGCCAGAGACAGTGAACTGTCAGCTCTACTACGCATGGTTCAAAGCTGTCCAACATACACACATGTAGGGCTAGCACTGAGCTTGATTGTGTACACACACACACACACACACACACACACACACACACACTCACATACCACTGTCAAATGCATGTCAGCTATGGACACACACTGCACATTTCCATGGTTCCCCTTGCCTATTTTCTTTCCTGACTCACCCACATGTTGTCAACCTTGTGGGTCAGCCTAAGCCTCCTGCACTGCCATGCAGCACCCTGTGCAAGTGAAGATACCTGTGCCACATCCTTGTCATACTTGACATTGAAGAAGGGAAATGAAGCTATGTGTCTGATGCACAGAGTGACTATATAAATTAAAATGTACTTATGTAATGCATTGTTGTTTTGCCATGCCATTTGTAGTGGTTATTGACAGATACTGTATGCTGACATTTGTAATGAGTACAGCCACATAATTTTGTGTACCTTATGCTGTATGATGTTGTAATGGCTGTATACTTACACAATAAAAGGTGTGTCATGCACCTGTTTATGTTTCTGTTGAAGGATTCTGTTGGGGACACCAATGGATACACAACAACAATAAAGCCATAGATGTCACAGCATAGGATGGCATGTCAGCACAGAAGAAATATGTCCTCCACATGGTACAGCACTATAGGTGCATGGCTCCATATGTCCATATGTGTATAACTGGCTAACAAGGACAATGGCATCACTCAGCTTACTCATGCATCCCCAATCTGTGGAAGGTCTGTTACCCTTGATAAGTGTCACCAGGGTTTTGGGAGGTAACACATCTACAAGGTGTGGTGCTGGAGATGACCCATCAACAAATTTCTTGTGTCCAATACAGATATTTGTCTGACAACAGCTATGATTGTCTTGTTCTGAATCCCATGGTGTAACCTGAACATGATGTGTGTCACAGCAGAAGTGGGAGGCTTATTATATACAGGGTGTACTGTCTGTGTTACATACCTGTCTCTCCAGCATGTACTATTTATACCACAGTGATGATGTAGGTATGCAAGACAGGTAAGACATGTGTTAGTCCTGTCATGGATACGTGAGAGGTACACAATGGGGTCTGACACCTCCCTGTATGGCAGCCATACACATCCTCTCCAATGCATTTATGAGACAGGCTACACATGTATGGTCTTAACATAGAGTCCATAGGACATGTTATCTGCAATGTATATTGCTGCACCATGGATCCTGCGTGGCTGCTACAGTTGTAAGATATGCCTGTGTATTGGCATAGCAAAGGTACCATTGTACACAATGATAGGTGTGAGGAGTGCCACATTCAGTATGGCAATGACAGTCTGACAGTTACATCACAGACATTTCTATTTAGGTTGTACAACACTGAATGCATCACCACAGCTTACTGACCAGTGAAAGTCAAAGGGTACATTACTCTCTGTGTCCATATGTCCATGAGTAATGGCACAACTGTGTGGTGTGCAGACACTACTATATTTCCCAGGGGTGGATGACTTTTCAAAGGATAGTATTGTGCAGTCGTTGGCATTTAGTATTTGTCAGTGGCTCAGACAAACACTGAATGTGTGTCTCAAGCCATCCTGGATAACTCTTGGTTGTGTGTGGGATTCAGTGATAGCTCCTGAAATACAATCACCTGCTAATGTAGTCAGTCAGATGCCACTGACAGTGGTTGTGACTGTAGAGAGGGAGTGGCTAGAAGGGGTAAATCATCAATGATGTCTGGGGAAATCCACTGGTGACTGGCATCATTGCAGCATAGGTCTCACAATACTATCTTGCACTTGCCTATCCACCAGCTGATATAACACTCTGTAGATAACCTACACAGTGTCCAGCAAGGCTTGCTGGCCTAATATTGCCAAGCACCTTTTTGGGCCATGGTAGGTAGAGTGAGTAATATTCCTGTCTTCCACTGCATAGTGTAACACTCAACAGGGTCCACCAGTTAGAGTTGGTAGTAATGATTTGGCCTTGAGCATAACAAACAGTGTGTGGTCCAGTGCCAGTAGGTGTCCTACAGTGTAACTGCTAGTATCCATGCTATCTCCTTTCATGACATTTCATGTCACATGACTCAGAGATCTGGGGACAATGCTGGGCATTCCATGCTAATTGTCATTTGTGCAACAAAGTATTGCAGTTGCTTCCAGCATGTTCCAAGAAGAAAAGCATCCAAGATGTCTGTAAAGTGCGCAAACACATTAGGGAAATGTAATATGTATACCCTTTGAAAGTAAGGTGGGGGTTTTGCACAGGTATTAAGCTGCTGGACATTACTCAAGCAATGTGTACTGGAAGGACATAATTACCTTGTGAAGACTGTGTTAAGTGTGGGTATACACCAAATTGCTGGTGCCTGGCAACTACTAATGCTGGTCTCACCCACATCATTCTTACATAGGATGTCATACTCAGGTCTATATTATAACATCAGAATCTACAAAGATCAAATGTTATAATATTGAACCCTAAACACCGAAATCCACAAACATCAAACAGTCAGAATAGTAATATTTTACCTAGCTATTCCGAGAAACATACACACAACACAAACACACACAAAAAACAACAATCCACACACATGCACTTAAAATCCTACGCCTAAACCTAAACTAAACTTTACACACACTACTAGCTATCCACTTACCTTAACCCAACCCTCACCCTAAGGTCCATCACTATCGCACACTCATCCGCACCCTAACCCTAACTCACCTAACCTGCCCCCTAACCCTAACCTATAGACAACCGCACACTTACCTGACCCGTGCCCTAACCCTAACTCACTTAACACACCCCCTAACCCTAACCTACTCACAATCACACACTTACCTGACCTGCGCCCAAACCCTAACGTCCACACAACCGCACACTTACCTGACCTGCTCCCTAACCCTAACTCACCTAACCCACCCCCTAACCCTAACCTACACATAATCGCACACTGAACCCGACCTGTAACGTTCCAACATATCGAATGCTGAAAACAGTATAGCCACAGCAACAGCCCACAAATTCTTTCCTCGGGAAATAATTCGGTGTCCTGCACCTTCACTGTTTTCAGCATTCGACAAAACTGGTTAGATATTATAACATTTGAACTTTATAAAATTCGATGTTATAATATAGACCCGTCATACTCCGATATGTTTTCTGTCATCACATGCAAAATGTTACTATAAAGCCCATGATGACAAGCAGGACACAGCCTGTTTGTTCATCTACATAGCTGTCTAACATCATGAAAGGCTCTGTAGTCTTCATATACCCTTTTCCAAGTAGATGCCTTGATTAGCAACCTGGGCAATCAGTTGGCTTTTGCATGTGTTATGCCGTCTGTTCCAGGGCTGGTGGTATGTAACTAGGAAACTGACAAGAGGAGGATTAGTAGCACTGTTGTAGTGCCACAATATAATGTACAATGTCCATTGACATAGATGTCAAGTCTTGCTGTAACAATCAGCACACTGGTGGGCACCCATAGTAGGTGACAGTTTCACAGCTAGTTATGCATACTGCCCTTCAACAGATTGCTGGTGGATAGCTGCATGACATGACTGTGAGGCCTACTGCAGTGGACTGATCACCTTTAGCCAATGTGTGTCCACTTGCCACATGTCCTAGGCATGTCATAATGCGCAGTTATGTACCTAAAACACGTCTGTCTTCCCACATCTTGTCACACAACAACCAGTGTGCTGTCTAGTTGCTTGACAGGCATCGTACACTTGCAAGGCTAATGTGATGTCAGCAAAGTTGAATAAGTCCTCTATGCCTGCACAGGCATCCACATCTTCACTGTAAGGTGTGCCTACAAAGACTGTATATCAGGCTGTCAACCCCAAGAGTGTGGCAGCATGACCTTACCTTTGCAGGATCTGTGGCTGAGATGTTGTGGAGTGTCCCGACCCCTCTACTTCTATGACACAGACACACAACATGTGACAGATGTGACTGCATTTCAAACCTTGCTGCCATGGTGTCTCCAACAGCAGTCATTACATATGGCAATGAGCATTATGCCAACATGCACAGCTCACATCCTGCACAACCAATACCCACATCACACACACACCTGCATGTGTGCAGCTCCTTATGAGACACATTGCCAGACACCTAAGAAAATCTTGACTCTGGAGTGCACAGTACACATACTACTACATGCACCACTCTCTCACCAGTAAAACACCTGAGGCAAAAATTTACACCTCTTAGTCAGAGGTAATTGCATTGTGAGACACACTGATTTCTGTGTGAAGTAGCTACATATGGCAAAGATCACAGATAGCTGTCTCTGGCTTGACACAATAGGTCTTACCACACATTGCTGCAAATTAAGGGATATCAATTAACATAATGTTGACATCATAGTTCCTGCAGGTGTATATGACTAAGGACATATGTCACCGGCCTGTATGCAGACACATGACTGCATAGCAGTCTGTGTCTCTAGCGGGGATAGGCATAACTTTCGGCTGCAGCTGACCCTCACCTAGGATGATGTCTCCATACATGCAGAAATTGATGGAGGTCAATAATTGCCTTAGCATGTAATTTCATTGTCAGGGGATTTACTACATGTCTGACTGGGATGCATTGCTCAACAGAAATAACTGCTTCACCAGTGATGGCCTTCATATCTCACCCCTGAGATTTGGAGCAATGTCCATAGCTACTGACGCTCACACAATGCATCTTAGATGCACTGTGCAGGGAAAATTTGGCAACGAGAACACCATTTTTATACAACATCATGGTTATGCTGCTACACAGTGGGTATGGCAACAGTGAACCTGACTCTGTGGTATATGTCCCCACCCTGGATTGTGCAGACATGTGTGCAGTCAAGGACATCTGGTTCAAGGCTGTGCACAGCACCACAGCCATACCAGACTACATGTCCATCCACATCTCCACACATCAAAATGACAGTGTTCAAGGTAACGCAAGTGATGTATACATTCTCATTAAGGATAAATACACATCCTGATTTTGTGAAACACTGTGATTTCCAGGAGACACTACAGGTACCATTCAGTACTGGAAGAGCACATAATCAAGCAATAGCTGGTTACAGGAGCAGCTCCATGTATGCAGACACCCATTGTACATATTTGTATATACACGTGTCTATCAAGATATATCATTACACCATGGTGAGTGGTGGCATTAAGTTAGTACCATCTGTGTTACTTAGTCATGCAGAAACTCACTTGCCCAAAGGTTAGTCTACATTCTTAACTACAATGCCCTGGAGCAGTGCCATGACATTCCCTCAAGGGGGAACAACATACTGCATTATGTGTTTACCAGTATGGGTGACCACTGCAGCCCTCCATTGTGAGGTCCTCCATGGTGGGATTTGATCACAGATCAGTATCATTAAAACTACCAGCACTAAGCCCCCCTTGTAGACAACACAGACATATTTTAGCAAAGCTATTTATTACCTCTTGTGGGATGGTTTACATAACTTGACTGCACCTCCCCCTCTGATGGAACAGGCAAGTATGCAGAGCTCTACACCCATGCATTATGCCAGCAGCATTACAACTGCATGAACTCAGCTGTACCTGACAGGAGGAACACAGGCTTCTCATGGCACAGGAAATCTGCCTGGTGGAAAACTGCCATTATCAGGCTGTACAATTAGAGGTGGACATTGCTGTGTGTCAGTTGGGATGAAGGTGCCCCCCTAAAATGGAGGCACAACGTCCTCAGCTAAAACAACCACATAGTGTTGTTGTGATGTTGTGTAGACACAGTAAGTGACAAAATTAGTCACTCACTCAAAGCAGAATCACAACACACAGTGTAGTTACATATGTAACCTTAAAGGACAGGCCCAGATTGTCAGTGAACTCATACGTAATGATGCCACATAGAATGGATCTGTAGCCATAACTAACCTGTAGTCCCACATGTTCTGCATTAACTTCACTCCCCTGTCCCCACCACATGTGACACGTGATATTCCTACAACCTGTTCCATAACTTCCATAGATTCATAGATTATTCATAGATTATTACTAGGCTAACTGCCCTCATGGAATACATCAAGCCTAGCCAATTACCCCCTGTGAAAATCAAACCCTGCACCTTGCGTTTCTAAGGTAAGCACCTTAACCATTACGCCACCCTCCCACCATATCTACAGAGCAGGTCATAAATGGCCTCTCTATAGAGGCTACACAGCATCTATTGGACATGATACAATTCCAGGCTGCATTCTATATGGGATCTGTCATGGTATACTGACACCATTGGGAACACCTTAGAATCATACTGAAACCACTGGCTGGACCCCAGCTGACTGGACAATGGCAATGTTATACCCTTGCACAGATGTGTTCCACGCACTGACCACTAGAACTATAGACCTCTTTGCCTGAGTATCCATATCTGTATGGCCATAGGGGCAATCATCATGGAGCTGATCAGCACACATATATGTGCTCTAAACACAGTTGACTGTACACAGTTTGGATGTCTGACAGGGCAATGATGACTGTTTCATGTGGTGGACATTTCTGAGACAGTCACCAAGGACCTGGGTGAAGGAACATCAGGGCATACAATCCCCCGGACTTAGGCAAGCTGTTTGACTATATCCCTTAGTCAGGCATCATTTACAAAGCACTCACTAAGGCATTGACAGTACTATCATTGTAGGGTTCACTTAGTAGCCTATTGATGGCACACATACTCAACACAGAGACATCTGCCTCCAATAGATGATCTGCAAGTAGCAGTGCTCAATGGGCTCAGTCCTGGGTCCTCTACTGCTTGGAATCCATTTTAGCACAATACAAGCGAGTACTGACTGTCCGTGGCTAACAATGTTGGCTGATGCCTGCAAACTGTGAGCACTCATGGAGACTGTGAGGTATGTCAATATCTTACAAGAGGGTATTTATGAACAAAATCCTATTGACATAGTAATGGCCATACACTGTATGCAAATATATATGTAGTATCATTTCATTCACTAGCACCTATGTACCTAGTAAGTAGCACATCAGTCGCAACATGTGATGTACATACTCAGGGATGAAAAAAATGGAAACACAGACCTGGCTACACAGGTTTACACCTAATGTGCCTATGATCACCATAACTCCCCAGTGATATGATGAGAATCATGTCATAGCTGAAGGCACAGTCACCCATAATTGACATACTCATAACCTCCATGTACTCTTCCCTCAGCATGCCAATATCTGACTGCAATGGCCATTTGGCAATGGACCTTTCCAAGCAGCACTGGCACTTGCACACAACAGTATGGTCCCTCACAGGGGAACATCACATCTTCAGCATGTGTTCAATGAGGATCATCTGAAATGAGTGTCATTGTAGCCTGCAGCATACAGACTACTCAGAGGTGATCTCTGCCTTGCATACAATGTGTGACCCTACTTGAATGTAAATTCTGCATATGTGTAGGTGGCATAGTACATGGATTAATCACTCTAAGGACATTAATCTAGTATGTGATGTTACTAAAATAACTGAAATACCATCCTTGTAGAAAATGCACTCAGGAAAATAGAATACAAATCCAGTAATTTATTAGTATTAAGCACTTTCATCTCATGTAAGAGACTTAATCAGAATACAACTGCATACCAAAAAAGAACCATTTAAATACTTTCAATGTTTATTAACAGAATGGGTCTAAACCAGAAAAAAAAACTTTTGAAATGAAAATAGATAGGATTGATGTGGTGGGTTTAGGCACTGGACCATGTGGGATATGTGCACAATGCCCATACATTAACAAGCAGAGTAGTATGGTTTTGAACAATAACTTAGAAAGTAAAATGACATTTAAGAAGGGAAATTGTAATACCACTGGATTAGTTTACTTGGCAGTATGTGTGTCATGTACTCACTATTATGTGGGAAAAACAGAATGTATGTTAAAAACAGAGTGTATGAGCACAACAATGATATAAAAATAATAAATTATCTAGTGCTTTGTATACGCATTTCCTCACTTGTACACCTTTTGTGAAATTTGTGTTTGGAATATTGGACATTGTCAAAATGAAACCTAGGGGTCGGGATTGGAAGAACTTATTAAAGAAAAGAGAAACTCAGTGGCAGCTTAAGTTAGCTGCAATGTTTCCACCCAGTCTGAATGAGACTGTTTCTATTGCTCCTATGTTGTTGGAAAGAGCTAATAGATTTTAGCAATATGTTGTTGTTGTTGTTGTGTCTTTCGGCTTTTCCTGGTTAGGGGTTGCCACAGCGGAACTCCGGTCTTCTTATGATTGGTAGTTGATTTTTACATGCCGAGTTACCAGCCCTGATGCACAACCTTCAACGAAGGTACGCCCATTCACGCATGTATCCATGCAGAAGACGCTCTAGCTGAGAATCGAACTGGACAGCGTCTTACTGTGAGGTGACAACGCTACCGCAGCACCACCACTGCGGACTAGATTTTAGCAATATATATATATATATATATATATATATATATATATATATATATATATATATACACATATATACAATTTTAAACATGGCATATTTATGTATGTAAATTTATATTATATTACTTTAAGTAGGTAGAATTTATATGTCTAATATGTGAATTTTAGTGCGTTTTTTGAATGTATTCAAAATTTTATGACATGGTTTCTTTAATGTTATGTATAAAACTTTTTGGAATTAATGAGGTTCAATTATGATGTCATTAATTGAAAGTATTTAAATGGTTCTTTTTTAGTAGGAAGTTGTATTCTGATGAAGTCTCTTACAGGAGATGAAAGCGCTTAATACTTATAAATTACTGGATTTTTATATAAGGATGATATTTCAGCTATTTTAGTGACATTTGTATGGTTTTTACTTGATGTGGTGTTCGTTGGTGGTTGTATACATTTTGCACACCTATACCATCCTTTTTAGAGGCTAAATGGATACTTTGGATACCTTCAATCTTTCTGGGACTGATGCTACTGAAGAGGCCAAAGCGGAGGTAAAGCAGCCAAGGTTGGAAGTCTCTCGGTTGAACGGGGAGCTTACCAAATTAATTGAACTTTTTATTCAGAAGGAAATTGTTCATGCCAAGTCGCTGGGCAGTCTTTTGTGGGTACGCAGTCCCATTTACATCCTAATAGCCATGGCTCTATGAGTACTCAGGCATGCTCCATTTCAAATCACCCTCCTGGTGATTTTAGAGGAAATGAAAATGCTATTGGCTGTGCGGGTCACATGGGAGTTGATCTGGGACTGCAACAGGATGCAACTGTGGCTTCTGAGATACGGAGCCACGATTTGGTGAAGTCTTCTACTTTTTCCATTTCTCCACCCCAGGACATTCATTTAAATCCACAGGGATTGTTCAATGGCTCTAATTCAGCTGGTGGCGGTTGTCCATTGCAAGGTACTGTTCATTACAACAAAAATGTTGCTAGTTATAGTAATAATACTGCTAATGGTGGTTCTGGTACCTCGCAATGGCGAAGGGATGAGGTATCAGGTCCTGGGGATGTTAATGCTAAATTTTCTACCATACTGAGTAAACAGTTTAACTTTTCAGGGGATGGCACAGTTCCATTAGAGCGTATTTGTGAAAGTGAAGGGACTGAAGCATGCTCCCTCAAGGACTTGATTTATCGGCTTGAAAAGAGACTGTTTAAACTCAAAACTTTACGGATGGACATTGCATATTTGAATCAATGTGTTAGTTTAAAAATTATACCACAAGGGTTAAGACTGTATAAATTCCCCTTTGGTATAATGTACAATGAAGAAATTGTTGATGATTTTGTATAGTTTTTTGATGAAATAAGGTTGAATTTGCTTAGAAAAACAGTGTTCTACTATGAAAAGCAAAATGATCTGATAACTAAAGAGGTAGATGTTTTGGATAACAAAATTAAAACAGATTTGTTGTTTTATCAGTACAGTGCAATGTATTTCAAAGTGCTTGACAAGGTAGAAAGGAGATGTTATATTTTTCAAAAGAAAAAAAATGCAAGTTGGATAGGGACCAGAAAAATGATTTAAACAAACAGGTCTATCCTGTTAAACAACTGATTAACAACAAACATTTTGTTCCTTATGGGGAAGAAGTTAGGAATTCTAATAGCTATAGTGAAGTGGTTAGAAGAGGGGAGACTTGGAACATGGCTGGATAAATGGGGGAGGGGGAACATGATTTTCCAGTAGTCAGACGCTCGGAGAGACTAGCACAGCATTACACAGAGAAGGGGGGATAGATTCATAGATTAGTTCTAAGCTAACTGCCCTTGTGAGCCATTTTAAGCCTAGCAAATTATCCCTTGTGAGAGTCAAACCCTGCACCTTGTGTTTGTAAGGCAAACACCTTAACCATTAGGCCACCCTCCCAATACAGCAAGAGTTATTACCCACTGAGGAGGAATGCATACTCCAATGGGAACAGATACAGGAATTAGCATACACAAGACAGGACATTGTGAAAACAAAGGATGGGTTCACTATATATAATTTCACAGATAGAAATATTACTGATGATTATTTCAACTTATTTTCCAAGGGAATTAAGTTAATTCCCTCTTCCAAGGGTGAATTAGTGGAAAATATTCTTGCATTGAAGATGTATACTAGGAAATTAAATTTTGAAATCATGTTTGGTAATAAGGAAACTGAAAATATAGTGAGTTCAAATAAATCTATTTCATTACCTAAAAAAAGAAGTACCTATAATCCACCCCTGCACCCCTTAGTAAAAACATATGAAAAGCTTGTCTTGGAAGATATTTATGGCATGACTCAGGATTACAACAGGAGACAGTTTAGTAGGAAGTTGTATTCTGATGAAGTCTCTTACAGGATATGAAAGCACTTAATACTAATAAATTACTGGATTTGTATTCTTTTTCCCCAAGAGAATTTTCTACAAGGATGGTATTTCCGCTATTTTGGTAACATTTGTATGGTTTTTACTTGGTGTGGAGTTCTTTGGTGGTAGTATGTGATATTACTAATACATGCTGGTGAGAGAGATTTGTCTAGCAGACTGTAACCCACCTTTGAAAGAGAACCCTGGCTAATGACAAGCAGAGCACTTCAGTGCACCTTAGCACATGCCATCTCTATGATTGGTTGGGTGACCATCATTTCACCACAGGGCTTCTGCCTGTGTTCCTCTTGGACTGGGGCAATATGTGCTGATCATGTAAATAAGGGTATACAGTTTTTTATGATTGTGATGGCTGTATGGCCATTATGCTAGTGAAGTTCAAACATCCTATGGTCCCATAAACAGATGTAAATTGCTGTAACAGCCACATATACAAACATGGCTACTTTGAGAATAGCACCACTTTCAATTACTGTTTACAGGACATGGCATGACGCACACATAGTGCAGGTTGGCTGTATGTAGATTAGAGCACTTACCTATGTGATGGTACACACTACAGATCACAGTATGTGATGCACACAACACACCTCATGTCTGATAGTACTATAAGTTTAGGAAATATTATGCTTGATGATATCAGCAGAGCTAGTTGTGGTCAGGCATTTGGAGGGTCACATCACCTGCTACAAATAAAATTCTGCAAAGGTACTGAGGTGATCATATTTATGCCATATAGACATAGACACACACTCCAAGTGACCTGTAGTGAGATTAGTACCCCTAACTATCTAGTCTTACACAATATACATCACAATACTTATCGCATGGACCACAGCTAACATTGGATGCTACTATGGCAGCTGGTAGTCTTAAGGTAGATGTCATCACCAGGCCTTGTAGCAGAGGGCAGTTTGGAAGACACCAGCAACTTACAGGACCAAAATGTGCATAACCATTGCAGTTTGATAGCCAAACAAGGTTTCTCAGTGGTTTGACAGGGGCATACACACACACACACACACACACACACACACACACACACACCAAGTAGCCTGCAGTGAGATTAGAACCCATACCTATCTAGTTTTACACATTATAGCTAAAAATACTTATTGCATGCATCATGGCTTACATTTGATGCTACAATGACAGCTGGTAGTCTTACAATAGATGACATCATCAGGCCTTGTAAAACAAAGCAGTTTGGAAGCCAGCAGCAATGTACATGGCCAAAACGTACATAGCCTTTGCAGTTTGATAGCCAATGAGGGATTCTCAGTTGTTTGGCAGAGGATACACACACACACGCGCACACACACACACACACACACACACACACACACACACACACACACACACACACACACACACACACACACACCAAGTGGCTCTACCTATCTCATCTTACAAACTACAGATCACAGTACTTATCGCACACTCCACAGCTGATGTCTGTTTTGTATGTGATTGCAGGCAAACTACTTCTGGATTATGCAAACTTGGCTTGTGTTGAACAGCATCTGTGGCCTGCAGAGTGATATTGCTTCATACTGTTATCTACATGTAGTATCATAGCAGTGATATAACTGTTATTATCCTAGCCATATGTCTACAGTTACCAGCATGGCCATATGTGACTGTTTGCACTTGGATGGGCAAGCTTGTGGGCAGGAGCAATGTGCCCTGTCCATGCATGTGCAGACAACATTATACATTAAATCACCTGCTCACCTGTGCCAATGTGGTGGCATCCAGCAGGCACAAGGGTCTGTAGGTAAGTGCATTATATACTGTTGCTCCCTTACTTTGTATCCTTTGAGCAACATTATAGATGTGTGATAGAGCAGCTTTACTCACTAGTATTGGATATTGGATATTGGATTAGATATAGAGCTATATATCTATTTGAAAATACATAGAGATAGATACGCTATGTATGTGACAGTGAGAGTGACAGACGAATATGTATACATATATGTATATATGTATAAACATATTTATACATAACAGGTCATTTTGATGAAGGGGCAGCAGGATTGCGCTCAGTTTAACAAAGTATATGGGCATGCTCAGTGGGACTGTCAGTACTTATAAGGTGATTCCAAGCCACACCTACCTGCACTCTAGTCCAGGATGTTGTGTGTTACAGACACTGACATCTGTCACTTTTTCTGCTGTACTGCACTTCACTCAAAATGTCCATGGCATTCTCCAGCTATCTTATGTAATTAATATATGACAGAGGTTCAGTGTTACACCATACACAGACTGAGAGTCTGTGAAAACACCAACATAATAATACCTCACATGCAAAAGATGTGGATACTTCCAGATTTGAATCATTAACAGCATCACCCATGTTTACTTTCCTAGTCCACTGAGCCACACAAGCTGCCAGCCAGAAGGTAGTCATTCATCACACAATCAACAGGGTACATATGCATGGTGTTATTCCTGTATTTAGTGAGACATACAATGTGTGATCTATTTCTATGTTACTGCCCTGTGTTTGCCTGGACTGCTGATATACCATTGATGACCTACTGTTAAAGTGGTTATATGAGAAAACTGCTGTGTTGGGTGTGGGGGAACAACACCACATGTCCTGCTGGGATACACAGCAGTCCAACTATCATGTGACTCCACAGATTAACATCTCCCTTGACTGATGAAGTGCATATTCCAACCATGAGGCCTAGCGAATATTAGGGAACACATACTAGTGGACTGGGTAACTGGAGTCCACTGTGGATGTTACTTTTGCCCAAATAGTCCACTATATTTCCTTGCATAATTGCAGCAGATCCATACATACAGTAGCATATTATAATAATCCTTACAAGTAGTGTTAGTGTGTAGGCTAGGGACTTACCTTGCAAATGCAGCAGGTGAAAGAACTGTAGTTCAGGGTTGACTCTGTCTGATGCAAGAAGTACAAGGCCAATAAGTGGATAGGTACAGGTTGTGTAGGTTGCCTAGCATCAATTTTACTATATGTATGTGAATAGAAGTAAGGTGTCACTCCCTAGCTCACTTGGTTGTCAGTGAATGTGCTATGTATTGTTTCTTAGCCAATGCCAGGGTGTACTGGGCATGCCTATGACTGTCTACAGGGACATCATCAGGGGGTTCCTCTTCCAAGTCCTCCAGTGACTGTGGTGACCTAGGCATTGGTGGGGAGCTGTCTATCCCTTCCCTTTGCTGATCCTGCTGCAGCTGTTTCTGCGGGATCATATTGTGTAGCATAATACATACTGTGAACATATGTGCACATGTGGCTGGAGAATACTGTAGTGCTCCACCAGATATATCTAGGCATCGGAACTGTTACTTCAAAGGCCCAAACACATGCTCTACAATGTTTCTAGTTTGTATGTGTGCCTCATTATGGCATTCTTCGGTGGATGGGTGTGCATTTCATGGTTCCAGGGCGTAGCCAACATCCCCCAGTAAATGGCTGTGTGGGATGTCCCCCCTAGCAAATATCTGGTACAGCTGTGATCTGTGCCAGATATGGGAGTCATGATAACTGCCAGGGCTGCCAGCACACACATTCATGATAGTCCCCTGGGCATTGCACACAACCTGGCAGTTGATGGAGTGGTACTTCTTATAGTTGACATAGATTCTATCCTCCTCACCAGGTGGTGCCTTGATGTATATATGAGTGCAATCTATGGCATCCAGTACTTCAGGGTAATGTGCTACATGGTAGAAGTGTATATTGCTGGACCTCCTCTCAGCAGTGAGGGGAAAAGAAATGTGCTCACTGGCATGTGGTAGTATGGCATTCAGGAAGTGTTGGACTACCTTGGATGTTGATGCCTGTGAGACCCCCATCATGTCCCCAGCTGGTCCTTGGAAAGTATTTGTAGTTAGTATCCTAAGGGCTACACATACCTTTGTTTACAATGAGATGAGTCCCCTTTTGTTGGCTCTGGGTCTGAGTTGAGGGTGGCAGAGCTCAGTGAGCTCTTATAGTATGTCCATGTCCATATCCACCCTGTAGTGCTCTACAATCTCCAGTTCATGTAGTTCCTGGAAGGTTACCCTGGGCCTGAACACTCTTCTCCTTCTCTGCCTAGGCCTATTTTCATCAGCAACAACAGCAGCATTGATTTCAACATCTAGCACATACAGATGTAGCAGAGCTGCAGCATCCCCTGGCATTGTCTCAGTTAAAATTCTCAAGTCTGTACTCCAATGGTGCAGAGTATTGGGGAAAAATCAGAATGTAGGGTGCATGCATATTTTATAGAGCTCTACTGTATGGACAGAATGTGTGATTCAGTAACTATGATACATTTCACCTGCCTACAATATACTTAATGTCATTTAATGGACCTACTTTAGCTTAAACAAGGGTCAAAGCCAATTAAATGCATGTTTTATGCACACTGTGTGGTGGCGCACCAAGCAAATACGTGCACTGAAGGTAAACAAAGTTTAGAAGTTAGTGGATACCCCTCCGCCCCTTAAGGACACACTCAGCCAGGTGGCACACCACGCAAACATGCACACCTAAGCTGAAATGAGCTTAGAAGTCAGTAGAAACACACACACCCCCATTGTCAGCTACATCTTGTATGAACAGCAACATGGGTCTAAGTCTACACAAAGGGGTATGCAGACACGATTACTCCTTTCTGCTATTCAGTACCTCCACCTTATTTGCATAAGTATCTGTGCTCACAGCCTGGGAACTGCGCGCTTTGTAGCCCAAAAACATTAGCAGCAGCACCAATGCACCATTGTAGGGACTCCATGCACAGTCCTGTAATACATTTCTGTCACATACTAATTGATTTGCTTTTATTTTCCAATTTATTTTTTTATTTTTCTATAAAGCATGTCTGCACACTGTGGCATGCAAACATGTCCAGATTATTAAAACAATGAATTTAACTTATTTTCTTTAATTTTGTTGACATACATGATGATAGTTTCACTCATATATGTATGTGGTATAACATTTCTCTCCAAATATCTACATTTTTACAGGCTCTTTTGTCTGTCTACACTCCTGTGCATGGAATTTTTCTGTGTATACTGCAGACACTGACACGGGGTCTGAAGAGATGCCTTTCTGCTTGCTGATGTGCTCTGCCTGCCTCATTTGCATGGCATTCACCTGCTTATGTGGTAATTTACATGCCATAGAAGTTTCCGTGTTGCGTGCATGTGCGCCACTTGACTGAATGTCAGCTTCTCTACGTTATCCTGAGGAGAAATTCTCTGACCATCAGTAGCTCACAGAAAAAGAAGTTGAGCAGCATAACGCTGAATGTTTTATACCATAGGAAGTCATTGCCAGTATGATTTCTAATTCTACACCAACAATGATTTATGTTTTAGGGAGATTTATCTCTTCTTTGAGTAAGTGTGACCATGAAATTGGTATATATAAGTCTGGGGATGCCTCACATCAGGGGTGCAGGGGACGGGGGGACTTGCCCACTGCAAATAACAAAAAAAGGGAGTTTTTCACCCATTTGGTTTTAGTGCATCTTTTTTCAATCTGTTGAAGAGTTGACTTTCACGAAGTCAGAGGTTCTTTGAATAACCCTGAATGTCAGTTAAAGGAGCTATGAGACAAAGTGTTACCACCATGTTGTGCATGAATGTAGTTAATATTTTTGTCCCTACAACCTGCACAACAAAGCTATTCCAATCCTCAACTACCTTTTCTGTGAAAAAAAATACTTTCCCCCCCTCTCTCCCCTGAAATGTGCATATTGTATCTTCAAACTGTATAGTCTTGGCCTCCTAATCTTTACAGGAAAATATTATAGTTACTCAGACTTTGTGAAAATTGTGATACCTGCCCAAACTTTGTGGAAACATGATACCCACTTAGATTGTGTAGGAAATATGATACCCACTCAAACACTATTGATTTCTCTAAAGTGCTTACGGTTTACTGTTCTCTCTCTGTCTACTTTCTCTAGGCATTAATTTTCTGTAGATCAATCAGCTTTTGCTGTTACATCTAAGTTGATAAGGTGATGTGATCCCTGGAAATGCACAATGCAGTTTAGATGGGAGTCTTACAAACTGTGCAAAATAGGGATAAAGATATTTTATTCTAGTGATGTTTCTCAGCATTCCATCAGCTTTCATCACTGTTTGTTTACAATGCTTGCTTTTTTATATAACTACCTTGAGTCACTGTCCTTTTTGGTTGCTGTTCTTGTCCTTTCCCACTAAATTGAGATTTTTTTTTCTTTCTTACATGTTTCAAGCACACCATTGCATATATGTTTGCACTCAATTAAAGCTACCATATTTTAGACTATTTTTTCAGAGTTGTTAGGTTTCTTTTAATCCATTTTGCATCATCAGCAAAAATATTTTATTTCATGCATTTACTAGTCTGCCTTTTTCTATGTTTTCTTATACTTCCCAATTACTACATGTTTTTCTTTCTCACACAAAGTCACCTTGTTTAAGAACCAAGGTTTTCTTCCATTCTTTTCGGTGTGCATATTTATACATAGACTTACTGCATCCCTGCCTCTTATTCTTTTTTCTCTGTGCTACAACTGGAAGCTAGCAGTTATATCTTAGACACTGCACACTTTGACAGTTAGCCCTAAATGTGGAAGGCATAGGGCTACTACCTTAATATGTTTATGACAGACATCAATTCAGCAATTGATTTTTTTTTTAATTAGCCATTTGGCAGTGTGAACCCTGGCTCTAGTCGACTGTCACTTTTGAAGTGACACCCTAACCTATGTGCAGAAATGGGAACAGGGGATGTGGATGGATGGGTCTCTATGTTTATTTATTCCTATTTATTTTTTAATTAGGTAAGGTGGGCTTTAAGGACCCTTTCATACCTCCCAACCTTTTAGTACAAAAATTTGGACAAAGCCAAAAATAACGGGAGGGGGGGGGGCAAAGCCCCAAAAGATAGGAACAAAATTTAAATATTGCTCTTATAAACTTGGAAAGCTGCTAGAATAAAAGGTCTTGTATTACCATACATTTTCTGAAGATATAAAGTCTGAAACTCAAATGCATGTCATCATTTAGTGAAGTCAGTCCTTATGGATTTGCCACAGAAATCCAGATAACCATAAATTTCATGAGGAACAGACCAAAAATATGGACATTCTATGAAAATCTGTACAGTTGAAAGGCATGGACCCTTTCCAGCCACAATCAAGGCCAGAGGTACAAGTGCATGTCAGTATAGCATTAGGCATGTGGATTAAAATTGTCAGTCGCAGTAATCCCAAACTACAAAGCAAGTGTTTCCTTAATCAGTAGAGGAAGCACTGTAGAAGAAAAACAAGCAACCAAACATTAAGGGGAGGTATGGTAAGGGAACAATACAATAAGAAAGACTACTTCAAAAGCTGAATGAAACGGGAAATCTGAGCATACGGCAACAGATGAAGATACTTTGAAATACTTAAGATGCTGAGAATCATAAACTGAGGGATGGTGAGTCAATAGCTGAATTCTGAAAGTAGCTAATCTGTGTTCATTTTTTTTTCTGGTTGATGAATTTGATTCTTTGCTGCATGGCTGAATTTATTAAAATCAGCACAGTTATTTTATTTATTTTAGCATGCAACTAGGGAGTAGTGAAATGTGACCATTAGCAGACAAAAGACCTAAAATCAACAAGTTATGCAGGATAGAAAATACACAATGTTGCAAAAACTGAAACTATTTTTTTCTAATCACAATGTGTGCCTTTCAAAGGTATGTGCAATCTCCCCTAGTAATATATATTTGTGCTCTTTCTGATTCCAGTAAAATATTGTGGGTATGGACAAAAAGGTCTAAGAAAAATAAAAGGTATACATTATAGGCAGCGATGCAGAATACTGTTACTATATACTTGATCTTATCCTTCATTATTTCATTTAATTCTGCATGTTTATTTCATATAATGATTTTGGCAACTGTACTGGCTATTTCAAATTATTACAAATCATTTGAAATAAGTTTAAAGCATGCACATTGTGCTTATATATCCATTTAAATGGTATATTAAGGCGTACATCTCAACTGTACAGATATTCACAGAATGTCAAGATTTTTGCCTCATATTGTTGGTCCATTTTTCATAAAGTTGTGTTTTTCTGGCAAATTAGTGTCACATCATTAAAGACTGAAGTTAGAACATAATGGCAGGCATTTGAGTTTCAGACTTCATACCCTTCAGAAAATTCATGCTAATACAAAACCTATTATTCTATCAACTTTCTAAGTTTGTAAGAGCAATATTTAAAAAAACTGTCCCTATGTTTGGGCCTTTGTCCCACTTTTATTCATGGCTTTGTCCAGATTTCTTGCTCTGAGTGGTTGAGAGGTATGTATCAATGTATTGCTTCCTGATGCTTTAAACATTATCATACAAAGTAAACTTGACAGAGAAGCAATGTATATTTATTGAGCAAAGAGCTTCCATACGAAGGTTTCTTTCAGAAGTGTTTGGGAGGGAAATGTTACTAAGGAAATTATTCTATAGAGCAGGGATGCAGGATAAGAAATCATCTGGACACAGTAAGGCCTTACCAGTATTAATGCTAGTGGCTGGCAAAAATGCAGTTACTAAAAAATGGAAATCAAAATCAAAACCAACTTCAGTGGAAATACTGAATATTGTAAACTAGATAAAAGAAATAGAGGTGAGGTCTTTATAAAGGAGAAGGAGCAAACTAATTACAAATAAATTGAATTTGTTGGAACAATACATGCAGAATAATGTTCAGGAGGAGGAATGATTGCTAAAGAAGAAGACAAGAATTTAACAATGTATGTAATCTTAATGTGAATAATTGTTAAAAAAGAAGGAAAGAAAGCATGTTGCAATGTATGATGCATGTTTATGAAAAATGTTAATATGGTTTATTTTATTTTCTGTTAATATATGAGTGCCTATTTCTCAAGTCATATATTTAATAACATATTTAACAAAATCTGGAATAGGAAGAAAGAATAATTTGCCCGTTTGTCTATTTTATTTCTTATTGCCCAAGTGACACTTATAGTCAGGCTAATATTACAGCATTACCTACTTAAATATTGACCACTAGCTGCTTGAGGAAATTTTATCTGAACAATCATACCTTACATTTAGTATTATATCTCAGGATCATGTGAGCTTCATTCCCCAGAGGCACACAGAAAAGGGAAAAGGTAGTATATATGTTATGGCACAACTTCCATGAGACTCTTTGCAGAAAAGTTTTAAACTCATTTCGCTGAAGATTACTGGGTAAAAGTTGCTTTCACCTATCTTTCCTAACTCTGATAGAAGTGTCTTATCCAGGTACAAAAGTTTTTTTTAAGTAGTAGGTCCTGTTTTCTCTCATTCATTCTATTATTCACCTTCCTGGGATTCTTATATGAGATGGCAGGTTATGTTGTGATAGGAGCTTACAGCAATCATGCAGAAGATATGTGGTGTGGTGTTCACGAGCTCATCACCAAATATAAAGTTGTTTGAACAGACCTAGCACATTACACACTGCTTCACCCATGACTTGGTCTACTGTAGGGTGAATGATGCGAACACTACTCATAATGATAAGCAGTAACACTGCAGCATTGCCCTGGGATGATGTTTCCATGGTAACAGTCTTCCCTGTAGATGCAGGAGTATTAATGTTGGTTACCTGTCTCCTGAAAATCCTTTCAAAAGTCATCAGTTCCCTCTAGGGTAATATAATCTGCTGTACTGCCTTTGACATACCTACAGCCATGCCCTGCTTCAGACGTTTAGGTGTTTCACTTATGATCCTGTCTATCCTCTTCCAGTTGTGCATTGCTTCTGTTTTAGAGATGCTCGGAGCTTCAGTGGTGCCTGGTAACTGTTGCTTAAGTAATGTTTTGCATCATCCTTAACTTAAAGTATAGCTTTATGCCTGCAAAACTGGTTGTGTCACTGTCCGCAATACTAGAATGCCCTGACTGAAATTTTCTTCTAACTGAGGTACATGTAATTTTTACAGATAGTAAAGTTTTTTCACTACCCAGGATGTGATGCTAATTTGCCTTCATTTGCATTGCTATTATGAGTTAAAACACCTGTCTTCTTTTTCGTCAATGTTTGCCTTGCAGCTAACTATATAATTCCTCATTTCTGAGTTATGCCTTTAGCATTTCTGTGTTACTGTAGTGCTACTAATGGGTCTCTAGGAGCCAATGCATTTGATAAACTAGTCAAAATGCATTGGGTGTAGCATACCTGTACAGTCCAACTGCCAAACACCTCTACAGAGAGCACTACTACAAGCTACTGTCGTTTGTTCAAGCTGCCAGGAAACTTTCACGGTCTGACCACTGCACTGAAAGTGACTGCTTTGCTATAATTTATATATCTGCCTACAAAGCCTTAGGTACTGTTGCATTATAGGTAAGTGGCTGGCAGTGACTGACCTGGTACATCATAGTCCACGTGCCTTGTTTTCTGTTTTTTTTTTTTTTTGAGTGAGGAAGGAAGATATTGACTATGGTGACTTATTATCATTCCAGATGCACTGCGGGCACTTTCAGTCGCTGCAACTTTGTACTCCTTTCAGCATATTCAAGATTTATATCCTCTGAGTTTGACTGTTTGCTGGATAATTCAGCAAGTAATAAATAAATAAATCTATTTTTCATATTTTGATTAAAATATTCAGCAGCTGTTTACACCACCACCACTTCATTATTATTACCACAATATTCTTCAGTCAAGATGATTCTCTAGATATTGCACAAACTTTTTCCTAGTAACGTTTAACAAACATTTCACTTTGATAGGTAAGTTTAGAGATATTAGGAATACATGTTAACACCATACACAGATATTAAAAAAAATTAAATAAAAGCAACATTAATATTCATTAATATTTAAGAATGTGGTCTCATTATTTTTTATTGGTTCTTTAATATGTTCTCCATTACCACACAATCAGAAGCTTCCCCATCTCTGCTCCAGCTTCATTCCAAGGCAATATCTAAAAAACTTAATATAAGTATCATGTATTACTTCCTACAAATTTCTTAACTTTGTGCTGATTGTGATACCTGGGTAGAGGAAACTGACTTAAAAATTTTATGAACTAACATTTATAAGCTGTATTTAAGCTTTGTAAAATATGTAACAGAAAACTACTGTATGAAATTACATTTAGATGATGTTCTGATGCTGACAGCAGAATTGCATTTGTATTTGGTTTTTCATGTAATATGTAGATGGAAATGAACAGGTCAGGAACCTATCCCTCCATCATGTTTTGTTTATTGTGATGACAAGGTTTAGATCCCTCAGAGCCACACACTCCAGGGATCTAAACCTTGTCATCACAATAAACAAAACATGCTGGAGGGATAGGTTCCTGACCCGGAGACTCCCCAGACTCTGGAATAGACTGTTCATACATATCAAGCAGAGCGTCTCTTTGGCCCTCTTCAAAAGGAACCTTGATGATTGGATGGGAGAAAGGAAATTCACCCTGGGGATCACGTCAGTCGCCCTGCTAGACAGGGGTCCAGGAAAGTAAATAGTGTGGGAAGAAAAAGCCAGGGAATTCTTATGGCTAGGCTTGTATAGGCCCTAGGGCCAATAGCCTAGTACCAACCTATGAACCTATGAAATTGTGTTGAAAAGCTATAACCTTATTCTGCAGTATTTGTGTGACAAAATGCAATTTCATAGGAAAAGACTGACTGTTTTCCTACAACTGCAGGAGGTTCTAAAACTGAAACAAAGAACCTATGAGTTACTGCAGAAGATTAAGGTTTTAAGCTGTTAACACATTGCTTCCTGTAGCCAAGGATATAGGGTTTGATTCTTTCCCCTTGCATTTGCCTACTGTATGAGCCTGACCAGGTCACCCCTGAAAACAGAGACTTGTGTCTAGTTTACCTTGTTAACAAATGTATATATGAAATAAGAACGTCTGAGTGAACTATAAAAGGAAGCACTTTGTTATGCAAACAGTTAGTATGTCTATTTGAAATATTTTGTTTGCTTACAGCTCTGGTGTATGTGGGGAAAAAGCTAGAATATATATTTTAAGCTTAAACAATTGTAAAAAGTCATTTGGACTTGCTGGAAGACATAGATGTCACTGCATCCATTAAATGTGTTGTTTTGCATCTGCCATTGTCTTTCACTTTCTGCACAAAGAAATATCAAAATGTATACACAGAGTGGTACTCTTGCTGTGAAAGCATATGGCTATTACTTGACCTCTTTTAAATGATCATTGGTCATGATTTTGATGGGTGCAGTATAGGTTTCTAAAAGCAAAAGCTAAAATACATTATGTAGCCATTACACTTGTATATCTTCTTCACAGAAAAGGTGATGTATATTCTCAGAAGGGGTACATTCTCCCAGGACAGTATGAGTGTAAAAAGAGAAAGACCTATTGCATGATATATTTTTGACATAACAAACATACAGCTCATGTTTTTGTGTCGTAGTTTAGACTTTATTAAATGCCAAGCCAGTCCCATTCCTAAGCAGAAATACCAAGATAGTCAATAAAACAAGAGATAACTCTTAGAAAACATTGGCACACACTGGGACCCAAACTAAGTTCAACACTATAGACATCTTAGAAACTAAAATCTTATCAAAGCTGACAGAAATATACTACAGCACAACCCATGTTACACAACCCTAAACTCTTCTGGTCTTCAATAAATAATTGTTTAAATTCAACCTGCCAGCACCTTCAACCTGTCAACAAAATGAAACCATCATCATCATCATCCCTCTTTTTTCCGTTTTCTGCATGGGGTTGGGGTGTCACTTCAAATGACATCATCTCTCACAATTCAGTGCTACTCTCTCATCTTCTTTAACATTCATGCCCGACTGTCATAGATCTTCTTTCACACAAGTTATCCATCTGTTTGATGCATGACCTCATTTCCTCTCGCCTTCTTCCTGTCCCATATCTTTTTCACCAGATTGTCTTCTGCTCTCCTGGCTTTCTTTGTCTGTCTCACAGTGTGCATCCTACTTTCCATTTCAGGCACTTCATATTCATTACCACTATCTTCCGCATCTGCTCAGCTTTCACTGCCTAGATACTAGTCACATTACTGTTTTGCACACCTTACTTTTCTTCTTCTTTGGCATTCTTTTGTCAAACACTATCCTTGACATTCTGTGCCAGTTGGCTGCAGCCCCTCTGATTCTAGCTTTGACTTCCTCATTCAATGAAATCATAGCTACACTTTATCCAGTCATTTACCTCACTACTACAATATACACAAACCAACTTACTCTGAACTTCCCCTCAACATAATGTCCATTTACACAGCTTCATTTCAAAGTGGCACCAACCTCCATGAGCAAAAAACATCAAATCAACTTAAAATCTATTACAATAGTCCCAGACAACCAATCCACAGAATATATTAAGATTGCAGCCAGTGGTCTTGCTTACTCAATCTCCATACATATTAATTTCTTCATTACAGAAAACTATCTTCTAGAACTACCTTCTAGGGTGGCTGGACATTGCAGTGGTGCAGCAGTTAAATTGTCACCTCACAGCAAGAGATTCTCTGGTTGAATTCTCAGCTGGGTTGCCTTTTGTGAAGAGTTTACATGTCCTCCCTGCATTTGCATGGATTTCCTCTGGGTATTCTGGTTTCCTCTCACATTCCAAAGACATGCGTCTGGAATATTTCTCCCTGAGCCTCCACAAAAAATAGACTCCATCTTAGTCAGACTTTCTCGGTAAGCAAATATTAAATGAATATATAAACTATGTTAAAATCATCATCCACTGAAAAGCTACAAGTTAAAACTACACGAATTACTAATTCTGCAGGTAACTGCCTTTTTTCCAACTCAGTAGGCAAAATATGGAATAATCTTCCTTCACACATTACCTCTATAGGCTCCTTTGACCTTTTTAAAAAACATCTTCTTCGACATCTTAACAACTTTTGGCTCTGCTCTTGTACCAATCCAGACTAATCAACTTTCTACTAACATATTTCCTTACTTCAAAACTGCAATCTTTCTCTGTGATGCCAAACGACTTAATGACTGAACATTTTTTTAAATGAACCAAAGGGAGGGCAGTCTTTAAAAGAATTTTATGCCTTTCTGAATATGTAGATAGTACCATATGTTTTCTACTACTTGATCTAGACTAAGAAGTATGCATGGTGGCTCAATGTCTATGCCACAAACATTGATTGTATATGTTCAATTTCTATAACCTTGTTATAATCTGTGGAGCTTTTCTCCCCGGGCCTCCACTGAAAATGGAAATAATCCAGCTGGACTAGCCCGGTCAACAAATGTAAAATAAAATAAATAAAATAAAATAAATTTGTTATACACCTACTTCAGATGAAGTCAGTTATTGATGAAAATGCTAAATACAGGTTTGTTTTGTTTAACATACCATGTCTTTGTGTTGCGTTTTTTTTTTTGTGTGTATTTATGGTTTATCCATTAACTCATCCAAAGAAAGTTCACTTTGTGTAGAGGTCTCTGCTAGGCCCCTTACTAGTTAACTTTTTCATCAATGACCCACACACCACTGCCAGTAAAGTTACTATCATAGCATATCAGTGATTCCACTCTAATTTTCTCTATGAAAGCTATATCCTCTTGCCAAGCAAACACAGCAATCCTTCCTTTTTGTTGAAGCCAAGCTAGATAACTCCAACCTCCTCCGAAATAAAAAAAAATATATATATATTTTATTGATCCCCAAACACTACTCCTAAAACCCACTTTTCTCAATAACTTCAAACTAGTTATGTATGAAACATAAGTAGTGCCTTACAACAAACTACTTAGAGTTATAATGCCTGAAATTCAATCAAGATATCCTTCAAGGAATCCAAAGAAATAATCATAAATTAAGGTCAATATATAGAAAAGCAGAAGATGATTTAATGAAGAAGATTAGGGACAGACAGGAAGAAGGGAACGGGAAACAAGGGCATCTACCAAAGAGGTGGATGAATTGTGTGAGAGAAGACCTGTGACAGTCATGCATGAGTGTTAAAGAAGACAGGAGAGTGGCAATGAACAGAGAGAGAAGGCAACAGTTGACACAATGCCCTGACCTGATGTAGAAAATGGGAAAAAGTGGGCTGATGATGATGATGATACAGAATTAAACCATGCCTTACTGACATGACAAGCAAATGTATTGCAGCAGTCTGTCTGCTTCCAACTCTTCTCTATGCCTTCCCATTGTTTACCAATTTTAATTCTACTCAGTTTATAAAACTTGAGCAGTATTGTAACAAAGTAATCAGGTTTACCACCAATCATCCATACAGATCTCACCATTGTACTGCTCTTAAGAAACTACAGTGGTTAGAATTACCACACACAAACACACACACACACACACACACACACACACACACACACACACACACACACACACACACACACACACACACACACACACACACACACACACACACACAATCAAAAGTACACAGCTGGTAACAACACATAAGCTATTATGCTCACTAAAAAAAAAAAAAAAACTTATATCACATCATCCAACATTACTCGCTTAAGAGTCCTGTGACCTACAAAGAAAAGTATGTACCATATCCAAATATAATAAAAGTGAAGTGACTCCGTGCTCCAACTGCATCTGAAAAAAAATGGAAAAGCCTTCCCCACTCACGAAGGCAAATTACAAGAAACATACATTCTTTAAATCAGAACTTAACAAAAAATAAATAACACAGACTTGGCTGTATTCTTGTCTATCCGCTGAATGAACAAATCCACCCTGCTTAACTTGTACACCATAGTAGTTTAAACTAGGTAAACTCTGTCTCTTTGCTGTAATTTCCTTTACATAGCACTCTTAAACTGAAAGTCATGTCTTCTAACTTTTCTTGTCCCGATCCCTTTCAATAAACATATCACACCAAATAACTTTTAACTACCTTTATTGACTTCCATATGCATAACTTTGTTAAACCACATTTATTAATTAAAACTAAAACATAATATCTCCAATTTTGATCACAGCATAAACATCCATGTAATGTTAATCAGGACAACGACTCGCTTACTTATGCAGCAGCTTCCCACCACTCACTGCAGTTACCATTTATTGAATTACAGATCCAATCAAATAAGCATCATCCTTACCTCAGCTCGCTTATTTACTTATGAAGCAGCGTCCCATCACTCACTTCATTTAACAGTTATTGAATTAAACATCCAACCAATAAGCAGCATGCTTACCTCCACTCGCTTATTTATCGATCAGCCTCCAACTGCTCATTTTCCTTTCCAAACTCATTGGAATGAACATGCAATACCAAAGGGAGAACAGAAGAGGACAAGCCTGTCCCTCTTCTGCACCCGGCAGCTTAACCAGGCTGTTTCCTTCTTTCTGTCCAAACTTCCAACCACCTAACCACCATTAGAAGGGATTAAGCCAAACATCATTCGGTGTATCCCATCCTCTCTAACCAATCTGGATCAGTGTCATCACCATCAAAAGTCCTATCACATAAATAGGAAAGCAGCCAGTTGCGTAAATGTACCTCCTTCCAATTGTCTGCCTGCTATTGCTAAATCCAATGAAGAACAGTGTTAAATTGTCAAACACAGGCCACTGAGCAACTCATCTACATAGCCTTGCCACAGGAAATCCTAAATCCAACTACCATGCCCACAAAATCTGACCCAACATCACCTTGTTGTAACTCCACCCCACCTGTGGACAATCCCAAACTCCCCATAAATAATCCCCAAACCTGTCTTACCCTGCTCCTGACATACCTCAACCTCACCTGCTCCCAGACTACTCCCAAACCACCTAAACTCTGACATGCATTAATGAGCACATAATAAAGTAGGATTACCTGTGACATCATTGTACACCACTCCAGTGACAGGAACACCCCCCCAGCAGAATCCATCACCTTCCAGATCTACCTCATTCAGGCCACTGACTGATGCCCATTCTGTGCTCCCCCATATGCAACCTCATTGTGCACCACTCCAGTGGTCAGAACATCCACCACAGCAGAATCCATTACCTTTCAAACCCACTTCCTTCAGGTGATCAGCAGATGATAACTCTGTGTTTCTCCTTCTGCAAAAGAAAAGAAAACTGTAAGTCCTCTGCTCCTACAAAACCAAAACTTCTTAAAAACAACATTAAGAGCTGCCAGGAACCTACCTAGTTCATCAACTGCACAACCACTAAACTACTTATACCCCCTGTCCCAATAACATATTGCTCCCTTATTCCTCAGCAAATCTTTTCATAGCCAGCGAGGGAACATACTTCAGGAAAATTGGTATTACAACACAAACAGCAATAACTGAACCTATGCATTTAAATCGCAGCTGTCAAAATGCAGAAAGTAACATGAGCTACCAACTCAAGTCTGTTACAACAACACACTACCGATGAGGGATAATTGAAATATCAAAATAACTGAATTACCTCATGATTCCTGTATCAAAAAATAATTACAACACTTTATGGGCAAAGCTAACTTACTTCATAGAAACCACCTTAGGAGCATTTCTGTAGGCAAGCACTACAAGAACATCCCAGCGAAATCATGCTAACTTAAAGTAAAATTGAAACCAGCTACATACTTATCCTTAGACAGTGCGGCCTTGGCAGCTTCTCCCACATGCTGTTTTGTTCTACAAGCGGCTCCAATAGCAACATGTAACAGCAAAGAACAACAGGGTAAAATACATCCATAACTCCCAAGTGTACCTCATTCCAAGGAATGTTCCTCATCTGGGGTCCCAAAATTTCATGCTCCTTGTAATTCACACTGAAAAATTTAACCCCCATGCAGTGTTAAAAACCCAACCGATGTCAATGGTACATAGAACAGAACCATATTGATTCACTAAAGACCCATTCTACAAGTGAAAGATCACTTTTCACCATCCTATGCTTCCCAGTTGCTTTCGTCAGCAAGCTCACAGTAAGTGTTCCCCATTTTCTTATTTATTCCACACCATGATTGGCAGTGTTCATCTAGGAGAATAATTACCCAATATTCCATAAATTCCCCAACTAATTTTCCCATAAATTTCCTACCTCCAAAGTTGTATAAAACATTCCATGGAAGGTCAGTTTCAGTTGATAACATCCCAGTATTAGTGTACAGCTAGATACCTAGTTAAAATTTTCTACTTGTGAACCATACAGGAAGTTTTACAAATTTAACATCCTTATTTTCACTCAAGTTCCAGCCTTCTGCTGTTCATAATACAAAACTGCAGTCTTGCTTGTACCTGTAGCCATTGCTTTATTATGGTAACTTGAATTGTCCGGACTTAAAAGAAATTTAATAACAAGATAATATTATTATACCACTTATTTATCAAGGAAATTGATTGTTTTATGTATGCACTGTAGTCCTAAAAAGTTTATGTACAGTAATAGAATATACATCATCCTTGAATCTGATGGCAAATGACTTTACATTCTTCAAATGCCCACAGAATGAATGTAAGGTAAGCAGCAAATAAAACATATATTTCTATTAAATCCAGTAGCTTGCTGCCAGTACTCATAAAGGTTATGAAGTCTGTGACTCAAATGTATGTCTTTATTTAGTGAATTCAGTCCTCAGCAAATTGCAAGAAACTCCAAAGTTTTGATGAACAAACCCAAATATGAGGCAAAACTCTGGACAAAACAGAGGTACGCTCAGCCCTGTGATCTTCCCCCCAATTTTAATTTATTTATTTCCTTCTTTAGCCCTTAAATCAACACACTTGACATGCATGCATCAAACTCACACAAGTAAGGAAGCGGCATCACGGTGAAACACCCCTACAATGAGAAAGCAAAAGGGAAGAGAAGCCACAAATGCTATTCTCCCCATCAATGGACTGAACACGATGGCCCAACTGCACCTTCGTTACACTACAATAAGCAGCAGCATAATCATAAGGAGATGGCCAGACAACACGATCCTTCCCCTCACTTTAAATTAAGGTGTTACAGACTATCTAACCTCATTGTCTCACATAGATACATATAGCAAAATAAAAAGTGTGTAGGCTACTTATTTTCACTAACTCAATTATTGTAATGCAGTAATTCTAATCCACCATCTGCCACCAAACCCACCAGTGCCAGTAGGGATTAAAAGAAACAAGAAAACTGAATCAAAACCAGGACTCCCTTAAATTCAACCAGGAACTGTTAATAAATACATGGGCCTGACCTATGCACATAGCAACAGAATCATGCAGCAACCTTGTAGAGAACAACAAGTGGCATCTGGGAATCAAAGACTTCACCCTAGCAATTCCATACATTAACCACTATACCAGCTACCAAACTAGTGCCATTGAATGTGGATAACTTAAAAGCATAGCTGTGACCAAACTCCACTTCCCCTGTAACACCACCACTGGCGGGAAAGAAACCACAATTACAGCCACAAACAAAAAGGGGGGACGGGGCAATGGCCCCAACATAGGGCAACTGAATCCTACATTAGCTGCATATTTTCCATTTAAATATAAGTAATTTGTAGAAAACAGTAAGCCATCGTGCAACTATATAGCACTGTGGTGAATAAAGATAAAATGTAAACTGGTACAAATATTCGGTGTACATAAGACACAGAAAAATGCATGGCTTTATTATCAAAAACATTGTAGCCAGCTTTAATCTAGTATACCATATGCAAAACATGTCTGTGCCTAAAAAAATACAAAGATCAGTGGAAAACAGCTTCGGTAGTTGTACTTTGTGACAGCATTTGATTTCATAAGAAGCTGAAATTTGTTCGGCATAATAGCATTAATTTCTACCATCATAACATGTAGTCTGTGAAATTTTCCATAGGATTCTATTTGCACCCTGATGCATTAGACTTTACCGCCTTGTTTCTCTTTGCTTAGTAAACCAGATTTTGAGATTTGTCAGTGTCCTTGCTGTTTTTAGGACTATAACCTCTGACTAAACCTGTACCCCTGTCCAGTAACATTACTTCCATCCCCATGAGCTCATACAGTGCCCACTCAGCTTGTTCCTATATATTCTTTTATTAATAACCCACCATTCTGCCAGCATCCACATAAGGTTTTGTAACCCAGGCAACTGGATGATACCAAATATCTGAAAATATCTAAACTCCCTCCCCCAACCAGATGACCACCAGCCGTATTACCCGATTCTTGCAATGAGCATAACTGAAACATAAAAATGCCTGTCACCACTATCGTCTTGCTCTTGGGCAATTTGAAGCAACCGCTGAAACACCTGCATGGCCTACTGCACACTAAGCATGAGGCTATCTCAACTCAAATAAAACTTTAGTACTACCACTATACCAACAGTGGGAAAAACCCTGCTCAACCTCTCAGAGCCAGAATGCGGACAATCTCCTGTAGCCACCAGTAAATGAACAGCAGCTCAAAATACCAAGCAAAAAAAAAAAATGACCCTCTGCGCAAAGCTCCACTATTGGAAAGCATGGCCATGCTCCACTAAGCATCCATCTGCCAAATAGACAAAACACACCACAGACCCTCAAACCATGCATTCTTGGGAAGAACAGCACATCTGGTCTTAGGTAGGTGACCACAGCCACCTGTACTCCCCAAATCGATCTCCCACTGTACACTCGAACACCGTAGCAAGGGACAAATACACATCATTTGAGGCTCCGTAAACTATAGAAGAGATGAGGCAAGCACACACCTTATTAGTTTATATTTATTCTCAAGAAATGTCAAGTTAAATCATTCTGCATGCATGTGACCACCCGACAATAATGCTGATGAAGCCAAAAGCAAAAGACCAATGATCAGCGCTGCCCACAACAAAACATCCAACTCAGAAGATGATCCCAGCACTCTATTCTTCAAGAACTCAACAGGCACTGCTCACAGGACACAAAAACTTCATCAAAATAATACAATCACCAACCACTGGAGTTTATATAAATATCGGGATTACCTGGTAAAATTGAACCAACAACAACTTGTCTCAGTCCCGAATACGTTTAACTACCACCCTTTTAAACTTAGAATACATTCATTCAATTATACAAATATCTTTTGCGACAAATGCAGCACATGTTCTAACAGTGCATGTGCTGAGACAGGCATTACTCCACTTCATAAAAAGCCCCCAAAAAGACATCCACCACTGCGAATGAGCACCTTATATCAAAAACGGCCATGGCTGTCTACTCCCACCACCAATGAATCCTAAACATCGATTCTGAGCATGAAGTGGAGCTCCTCATCCAAAAATCATCTAAACCACCCACCAAAGATAACATTCCCTGTTTAAGGTATCAAGTCCCTTACTGGATCTCCAGCCTTAGGAATTGTCAGAGATGATACATTTTTTTTATTTTTTTTTTTTTATGATATATATATATAGATAAAACAGACCTTAGCTAAAGCAAAAGCGTAAAAATATGAGGCAAAATCAGGGGTATTCTGCAAAAATCATGGACAGATGAAAGGTAATGTTCAGTGATACTAGGTAAAATTGGAGATAATCAAGAGGTCTGGACCTTGTGCTACATGTGATGCACTTGTGTGACAGTACAGCAGAAACAGCCTTCACATTTATTTCCATATAAAAGGAAAGCAGAATGCACGAGGCATTGATGACTAGAGTAACCAACAATGTGTAACTAACTTTGAAAAACTAGTGAAAAACACAAGGAAAACTTCCCAATCTGAAAATCCTCTATCCAGGTAGCATGGTGTGTGTATGTTCTATGGAAGTCCAGTGTATAACTGCTCATGTCTGTCTCTGATGTGTGACAATCATTGTGTCATCCTTCTGCAAATCCAGTTATGGAAGAGGATTGGGAGCAGCCATATTCACCTTTATCCCTATGAGGCACAGCATCTGGTGCTGGATCACAAGTGTACACCAGGTCTGCCACTTAGGAGGGAGGGGTGATAGTCCTTCTATCAAAGCTGACCTGAAGGGGTAACTGCTTGCCTGTTACAAGGGGTAAAGACTACTCTCCAGAAAGTAGGCAAGTGGTATTTCCAGTGATATGCCAACGTTAGGCTTGGAGGCTGATAATTGCCAAGGTGCTCCAGCAGCTGGAAGCAGACATTGGTAGACCAGAATGCCTTCTGGTAAGTAAACCAGGTCATCAAGTCTTTGGAAGAGGAAATGGGCCATAACATCAGCCACTCAGGTGAGTGATGCCTAAGTTTGTTGAACTCTGAGCTGGTCTGACAGATAGCTATGCCAAAAACTCATCAACTTCCCAGCATATTCTCTACAACTTCTGTCATTTCCCATTATTTGTTTATTGCTCAGCCATCTCCTTCATGAACTGTCCATTGGCTACAGCTATGTATGGTAAACTCTCAGTTATCAAGGATTCAAGCAAGCAGAACTCTCAAGCAACTGGAAACAAATTGAGGAAATACAGCACAGAATGAACAATTCAGTTTTTCATGTGTTGCCCTTTCTGTTTTCCCCTGCAGAAACATATCTTACATTTTTAGAGTTTTAGAGTTTTAAAAAGGAAGATACAAATAAATTCCTTCTCTCCCCAACCTGAAAACAAGTCAAACCAAACAGGTTAAATCTCTAAAATGTCAACACTTGCTTCATACTCTCTTAGTCAGTTTGCATCAGATTGCACATTCTCTCTCCAATCTCGCATACAGAGACAGTCTCTTTAGCTTTCATACATGCATTCACTCGCTCTTTCTGTCTTCAGTCTCTCACACACACTGTCTTCAGCTTTCATGCATCTCTCCGATCTCTTGCACACTTTTGCTTCTGATTTCATACATGCATTCACTCACTCTTTCTGTCTTCAGTCTCTCACACACACTCTCTTCAGCTTTCATGCATCTCTCCGATCTCTCACACACTTTTGCTTCTGATTTCATACATGCATTCACTCTCTCTGTTTCCCTCTCTCTATTCTAATTCCAATCCACTCAACATGACACTGAAAACCATTCCATGTGCCATGGTTTCTTGCACAAATATAAGTTTAAAATATTATTATTCCAGCCAGGCTTTTAATTACTGTATTTCAATATTAAAATCAAATCAATACATTGTTTATAGTATGGTATGGTATAGTATAGGGTACAGTATTTGTCAGGTCTATCTTTAATAGTAACTCTCAAGACCTCTGGTGTTTCATACAGTAAATGTTAGAGCTGCATAGGTATGCAGTGCTTGTCTACTGCTCACAGCCATTGCTTTTCCATGCATCAAAAATCATGTTCCCTATCCCTACAGAATCTGAAAATATGCACATCACACATCTAAACTGGATATTCCATATTTATTCAAAGAGTAATTCCTGGCTCTTAGGTGAAAACATGAGACCCTTAACTGCAAGTTCCACATATATGAAAAATAAAGGGTGGTAGAAGAAATACAGTTATCTCGAAACTCACTGTCGTGTGATTAAAGGGTTCACTGCACTCTATCAGAGTCTTTGCATACGTCTAATAATTATATGATAACTCTGATATTTCTGTCACTCACAGTAAGTAGAATATTCTGAGGTAGCAAAACCTCAGACATATATTCTTCCTGTTTGCACATTCAGTCATGTTGTTCTAAGAAATGCAAATACAGTCATAACCTTGCATCTGTTGTAATACACCATGAATTCAAACAACTGACAAGTGTTAAATGTAAAATATATATACAGTTCTTAACACATTCAAAACCTATTGGAAAATAAAATTTATGAATTTATGAAAAAGGAAACAGATGATGTTTTTATCAAGTGAAAATGTTCCTGATCATATGAATGATCACAGTCTTAAACTTTGCAATTTATTTTGTTCTGATCAAGTCAAATTACTGTATGAAACTGCTTATCTTTGTATTAAACGTTTCTGATGAAACATCATGATATAGTTGTAGATTAACACTATGCATTCAGTTGGGCAAATTTTGGTGCAAATACAGATACCAGGCTAATTCTGACAGACTGCAGGCATTTCACAAGGACTTCTCGGGGGCTACTGCTATACATCCTAACAGAATGGTCTGGCGTCTCACTACTAGATGTGCTGAATTCAAGCTGATGATTCACATTCATAAGCTCCTTGTCTTTGGTCACCACCCATTTCCTGTAACCACCTTAACATAACAAGATAGCTTGTTTTGGGTCTTCTTCACTTGATAAGAGCTCAAACACACATACATAGCTCCTGGGGACACATGATTCTGTATGCAGTAGACGCTAATACATGAGCCAGCACTCCTCACATTATAGTGAATGGATAAATAAATAGCACAATTCCTTACTAAGCAAACGTAGCTTTATTCCACCACAACAGCATACCAGTTTCAGCTTAATTAGCCTTCATCAGTGCTTCAATACCAATAAATAACGTTACAAGACATAAATACACACTCCTTACAAATTATTGGTCTCTTACAATTCTCATTAAGTCTGGGAGTAAATAAAGCTTCCAGCCTAATAATTTAACCTTTTTCTTTATTATTTAACATAGTGTGCCAGCCTCCTTTTTTATCCCTGTTTAACACAATTTTATCAATGATAACAAAATGAAACCTTGCAGTATGCTGTAAAGTATGTTTGTATAAAGCATTGGATCCTCTGGCACATCTAATGTCACTAAGTTGTTCCAAAATCCTGAGTTTCAGTGAGCGTGAAGTTTGTCCAGCATAAAATGCTGAACAACTGCATATGGCCAGATATATGACCCAATATGTATCAGAATTCCCAAAATATTAATTTGATACACCTTTGATGTGTTAGAAGATGAAAAGCACTCGGCCTCAGGAACATCTTTACAAAAACTACAATGACCGCAGGGATGGCAATCTTTCACTACTGCACCCCTTAAAGTCAACTGTCCCAAAGGTTGTTTAGCTAAGTCACCTTTCTTATAGTGATTAAGCCATTCACATAAAGTCTTGCCCCTTCTAAAAGAAAAAAAACATATATCAGGTAATACGTTTTTTAAACGATCATTATCAGCAGCATGTAACAGTGTTTTTGAACCAAGTCCATAAAAAAGCTAGTGTTATAACCAAAATTTGTGATAAGCCTAGGGGGTCCAATCAGATCTTTTCTTGGTTGGTATTGTAATAATTGCTCCCTACCAACTTGCTTTACTGAAGCACAGACATACTGTTTACCAGATTGTTTAAATCCCCTATCCCAAAACCTCCTCATCATGTCCTGCATTTCAGTATTATATACCGATTCAGAAGAAGAAATTCCTTTTAATCTCATAAACTAAGATTTTGGTATAAATCTTGTAACATGTGGGTGGTGACTACTATTCACTTGCAAAAGAGTATTTACCTGGGAAACCTCCTAAAGATGTGACTACTCAAAGTCCCATCTTCCTCCACAGTAACTAGGACATCTAGGGATGTAATCTGTCTGGGGTCATGATATATACTGAACTGGATACCACATTCATTATCATTAAGGTATTCCACAAACTCCAACAAATATGTAACATCAGACCTAAAGACCAACCAACAGTCATCCAAATAATGTCTCCAGATATCCATAGATTCTAACTAAATATTATGAGATTCATCATAAATAATTTGTTCTTCAATAAAACCCATAAAGAGGTCAGCATAAATGGGTGCAAATGACACAACCATAGCTGTACCCTTAAGTTGTAAGTAACATTCCTCTGTAAAATAAAACACATTGTTTTGTTAAAACATGTTCAGCCAAACACAATAAAAATGTGTTGGAACCCAAGCTATAAATTAAGGCCTTATTCAACTAATATTCTAAGGTCAACAAGCCTGCCCACTGAGGAATGTTAGTATACAGAGCTTTTACTTCCAATGTGCACAATAGCCAACCATTATCTAATTGCATATGTTCAATAATATTCAAAAATTGAGTAGTATCTTGAATCCTAGATCATACCATTTTCAACAAAGGTTTTAAATAATACATAAGGAATTCAGATAATGTTTCCATCGAATACCCTTTACAAGAAACAATGAGCCTACCAAGTGGACAATTTTAATTTTTATGAATCTTAGGCAAAAGATACAAATATTGTCTCATAGGATCCTGTACTGTCAACTAATGAAATATTTCTCTGGAAATAATACTCTCCTTTACTGCCAAACTCAGAAAGCTGTCAATTTCTGTCTTAACTATTGAAGTGGGATCCAGGTTCATTATTTGATGATATTGATGGTCTGATAATTGTTTTTGGGCTTCTGCATAGTATATGGCCCAGTCTCATACAACTACAATACCCCCTTTATCAACCTTATTAATAACAACTTGTTTACTGGAAGCCACATCTTTTATAGCCTGCCATTCCACCTTAGTTAACTTCTTTTTCCTAATGATAGAATCAGCATGATACATATAATGCAATTCATTCACAACTGTTGCTGAAAGCTGGCCACAAATTTGTTAACAGGGGATGTAAAAGTGGAGGGCTTGAACTTGAACCTAGAAGTACTACTTGCTTGATCATGTCTCGCCAAAAAACATAATTTCATATTTAGTAATCTACAAAATGAAAACACATCACTGGCAAAGATGTCTTCTGGTACATTATAACATGGAACAAAACCCAAACTTTTTAAATAATTCAATATCAACAGAAGACTGGAACTTTATGCCATGTGGTCTAGTGGCCAAAATCAGTCCTTTTCTCTAAGTACCACTTCCATACCTTAACATTAACCCTATCTGAATGTGCTGTCAGTAAAGCTGTCTGCAACCTTCATTTCAGGAAACACTCTTAGCTGTACTCAGAGGACATTGTACTACGGAGATTTAAATGTTTATGCATTATGTAACTCATTTAAATATTTATGTATTATGTAACTCATTTATCAGATCTGTCTACCATGTTGTGATATTATACTCTAGGGGAAGAAAATATGGGTCTATATTACCAGATCAAAAACCCATTTCAGCGAACACCACAAGACCGACATGTATCGCGCGAACTATGGTAATGGCGAATGTTCAAAACCATGAAACACGAAATGTCAAAGTGTCATGGCTGGCCTGTCTGCGGTATAGCTCTGTAAGGTAAGTGTGTAATAGTTATAGACCTTAGGGTTAGGGTGCAGGTTAAAGTAAGTGCATAGATAGGTAATGTATGTAAGGTTTAGTGTAGGGTTAGAAGTAGGATTTTGTTAAGTGTATGTGTGTGGATTATTTGTTTTGTTTGGGTATATGTCTAGGGTAAGTGTACAATAGTTACGGACCTTAGGGTTAGGGTGCGGGTTAATGTAAGTGCATAGATAGTAATGTATGTAAGGTTTAGTGTAGGGTTAGAAGTAGGGTTTTGTTAGTGTATGTATGTGTTTTATTTATTATGTTTGGGTATGTAGTATGTAGCGCCCGGTGGTGTTGGCTGACTATGATGGTTCAAGATTTGAAAATTTGCGGTTTAGAGGGTTTGGCATATTCGTGATTCACGCTATACGTGTTAGTCTTGTGGTGTTCACTGAAATGGGTTTTCGATCTGGTAATATAGACCCGAAAATACATGCATTATGTAACTGGCTTATGACTTTTGTTTGCCATCAGCATTTTCTAGAGCCCCTCTGTGATCATCTCATCCACCTCCTGCAACACCAGTATGACTTAACCCTTGCCTAAAATGGGGAAATCCTTAGTGCAAGTGGTCAGGGAAAGGATGGAAAACAGAGGTCAGAGTGTCCCAGTGCAATGCTAGCCTAATTATTGCTGAAGGTTTTCTTAGTATATCTTACCCTCCATCTTACCACAATCCACGTTGCATATGCATATGCGGGTCCACTTCAAAATACTGACTTTTAAAATCCCTAAACTCAAAATACTGAGACCAAAATCTCTAAAGCTCAAAATACTGAAAACTCAAAATACTGAAAACTCAAAATAGTGAAAACACACAGGATACCAACACTTATTATATTCCAGCACAAGTACATAATGAAACAAATAAAACACAAACCATATTACTCTTCTCCAAGTATAAGCAGGAGGGCAAGCCTTCCCCCCTGCACCCACCCTGTGGGGGATTGCTCCCCCCTGAAACCCTGCTACTTAAATATATCAATTCCGAGATTTCACTTTAATATAGTGTACTTGCGGAAGAGTAATATGTTTCTGTATGTAGTTCTGCTGCAATATAGTTATGTTGCTGTACTGTGGGTTTTTTTCGATATTTTGAGTTTCATTATTTTGAGTTTTCAGTATTTTGAACTTTAGAGAGTTTGGTCTCAGTATTTTGATTTTAGGGATTTTGAAAGTCAGTATTTTGAAGTGGGCCCACATATGCATATGCTTTTATACTAGCATTGTTGGTCTATATCAGCTATTGCTAGACTTTGGTTGTCAATTTGCCTTTTCAGCATGGCTAATTCTTCAAGGATTGAGTTTGCTAACTGAACCGGAGCTCCCTTGGTGAGGGTCAGGGCGACATCTCTCTATGCACCATGGAGAAAGCCTCTTACTTATGATGTCTGCCTGTGTATTACTTTGCCCAAGAATTCTAGTCAAAGCTAAATATAATGGGAGGGGAGACAGGCCCAAAATAAGGAACAATTTTTAAATATTACTCTAATTCTCTTTAAAAGCTAATCAAACAACAGGTTTTATACCAACATGCATTTTCTGAACAATAAGAAGTATGAAACATTAACATCTGCAATTATTGATTGGACCCCATGTACGTTTGTATGTATGCATGTATGTATGTATTAATCAATTTATGTTTCTATGTATGCATGTACAGTGGATATAAAAAGTTTACACACCCCTGTTAAAATGCCAGGTTTTTGTGATATAAAAAATGAGACCACAAAAAATCATTTCAGAACTTTTCCCACCTTTAACGTGACCTATAACCTGTACAATTCAATTGAAAAACAAACAAATCTGTTAGAGGAAAAAATATAAAAAATAAAAAATATACAAAAAGCTAGTTGCATAAGTGTGTACACCCTCAAACTAATACTTTGTTGAAGCACCTTTTGATTTAATTACAGCATTCAGTCTTCATGGGTAGACAACTGCCATCAATAAAAGATGCTCTGATTAACCCCAAATAAACATCTGTCCTAGTAGGATTTCCCTGACATTTACTCAGTTGCCTGCTACAGCAAAAGTCATGGCTCGGAGATAACTTACAAACCATAAAGGGGATCTTGTTGAAGGGTATCAGTCAGGAGAAGGGTACAAAAAAATTTCCACAATATTGGATATACTATGGAACACAGTGAAGACAATAATCAAAAAGTGGAGAAAATATGGGACAATAGCAACATTGCAAAGATCTGGACATCCCTCCAAAACTGATGAAAAGACAAGGTGAAAACTGGTCAGGGAGGCTGCCAAGAGACCTACAGCAACACTGAAGGAGCTGCAGGAATTTCTGGCAAGTACTGGTTGTGTACTACATGTGACAACAATCTCCTATATTCCCCATATGTCTAGGCTATGGGGTAGGGTTGCAAGAAGGAAGCCTTTTCTTAAACAGAAAAACATCCATGCCCGGCTAAAATTTGCAAAACAATACATGAAGTCTCCCAAAAGGATGTGGGAAAATGTTTTTAGATCTGATGAGACCAAGGTTGAACTTTTTTGTCACAATTCCAAAAGGTATGTTTGGTGCAAAAACAACACTTCACATCACCAAAAGAACACCATCCCCACCGTGAAGCATGGCGGTGGCAGTATCATGTTTTGGGGTTGCTTTTCTTCAGCTGGAACTGGGGCTTTAGTCAAGATGGAGGGAATTATGAACAGTTCCAAATACCAGTCACTTTTGGCCCAAAACCTTCAGGCATCTGCTTGAAAGCTGAAAATGAAGAGGAATTTCACCTTTCAGCATGGCAATGACCCCAAGCATACATCCAAATCAACAAAAGAATGGCTTCACCACAAGAAAATTAAAGTTTTGGAATGACCTAAGTCCAATAGAAGAGGCCTGTGCACAAGATATGCCCTCAAAATCTGACAGATTTGCGGTGCTTTTGTACAGAAGAGTGGACAAATATTGACAAGTCAGGATGTGCCATGCTGATAGACTCCTACCCAAGAAGACTGAATGCTGTAATTAAATCAAAAGGTGCTTCAACAAAGTATTAGTTTAAGGGTGTGCACACTTATGCAACCAGCTTATTGTACATTTTTTATTTTTTATATTTTCCCCTAACAGATTTTTCAATTGAATTGTACAGGTTATTTGTCATATTAAAGGTGGGAAAAGTTTTGAAATGATTTATTGTGGTCTAATTTTTTTATATCACAAAAACCTGGCATTTTAACAGGGGTGTGTAAACTTTTTGTATCCACTGTATGTATGTATTCATTTATATTTGTATGTATGTATGTGTGTGTGTGTGTGTATGTGTGTGTGTGTGTGTATATATATATATATATATATATATATATATATATATATATATATATATATATATATATATATATATATATATATATATATATATATATATATATATATATATATATGTTTAATGAGGTAGGATACTGATCAAGAAATTATCGATTTCAGGTTCAGCACTGGTTGCAAGATACAGAAAGTAAAACACAAAACAACGGTTACAAAATCATACATAAGCAGTAACACTGATAATTAAATATTGATTGAAGCATAGTAATAGTTAAAGAGAAAAATAATTTTAATTTAGAGCAATAAGTAAGATAATTAAGAACATAGTATCTGGGGAAAGAGAATGGTTAGAGATGAATGTTATGCACGTATGAACAGGTTTTAGCCAGCAATGAGTAGAAAGCCATGCATGAAGAGGAGATAGATGCCTAGAAGATAGACTGAAGTCGTGAGTTATGGGGACTGAGAAGGTAATTTATACTGGGTTTGCTTCAATGGGCATGCATTAAATTGTAATCTGAACTTGGTATTTATTGGAGTATCATTTAATCTGAGGTGTAGCTCAGCCAGGGATTCAGACTCGCAGAAGGAAGCTATGGTTGGTGCAGTGAAGTTTTGCTTGGGAAGTTTGGAGAACTGACTTAGTTAGGGATTGGCTTCTTTGGATGTTGATGCGGGTGATAAGCAACAGTTGAGCAGAGAGTAGAGAGACAGGATCTTGATGAAGAAGTGTAAGACAAGAAGATCAGTAAGAAATTGACTGTTTTTATAGGCAGACAGTTGGACTTTTTAAAGGAAAGACAGTGGTGTTCTCTTTTAGGGGGCATACCCATTTAAGAGGGACCACGGTGGTGGTGCTGTGGTAGCGTTGTCACCTCACAGTAAGATGCTGTCCAGTTCGATTCTCAGCTAGAGCGTCTTCTGTGTGGAGACATGCATGACTGGGCGTACCTTCGTTGAAGGTTGTGCGTCAGGGCTGGTAACTCAGCATGTAAAAATCAACTACCAATCATTAGCGGACCAGAGCTCCGCTGTGGTGACCCCTAACGGGGAAAAGCCGAAAGACACAAACAAACCAATTTAAGAGGGACAGGTCAAAGATCTGAGGCAAAATTGGGAATATTCTGCAAAATCATGGGCTGTCAAGAGGCATGGATTGTGCCCATGTAGGGCAATGGAGAAACAGTTGGTAAAGTTGAGAGGAAAAACAAAGCAGAAGGTTACTGTTAGCTGCCTGTTGGGAGCCAGAATTCGCCACATAACACAAGCACTCAGGTCACTCCAGAACAAGTACAAATATGACTCTGTCATTCTTCATGTTGGTGTGAATGACCTGAGATGTACCTCCCTGGACTACATGAAAAGAGACATGGAAGAGCTATCTGATTATGTAGCCCAAGCTGGTATGACCCTGACCCTGAGTAGCATTCTGCCCTCACCAAGAATGATACCTCAGTATAAAGAAAAAAATTATCAATTTTGACAATTGGCTAAGCTTCTGGTGTCATTCAAAGGGGATCCAATATCTGTCAGCCTGGGACAACATGCACGACAAGCCACATTGCTTTGCAAGAGATGGCTTGCACCTCTCACACCTAGACTCTCGAATACTGGCAAAGGCTCTTGCTGCCCCCATAGTGCCTTTTTTAGGCAAGGCTCAAAAGTCAAACCCACCTCCGTAAATAGCACAATTAACAAAAAACTGAGGGTTATGCTACTCAGAGCCAGGAGTTTAAATCTCAAAATGCATGCGCTTGAAGCACTCCTCAGTATGGAGAGCATCGACATCTGTGCAGTAACTGAACCTGGTTCAAGGCTCCAGAGAGTACCCCAGCACTACCGGGCTACAACTCATACCACACGTTTCAGCCACAGAACACAGACCAAAACACAAAAGAAGGGGGTGTTTCCATATTCATCAAGGATACCTACAACTCCAGGTTAGTGGCGAAGCATGATACCTCTGAGATCATCCACGTGCAACTAACATTGGGCAAATCTGCAATGCAAATTGTGGCTTGCTACAGATCACCCTCCATGACCTAAGACCACCACTTTACCTTTCTGGAGACACTGGAAAACATGAAGGTCCTACCGAACACCCTGATATTGGGGGATTTCAATTGCCCTACCATTTACTGGGAAAACTACTCGAGTACAAATTCCCAGGCCCAGCGTTTCATGGAATTCAACAACTCAAATGCCTTGGATCAGCTGGTAAACTCCCCTACCAGAGGTGAAAACATATTGGACCTGGTCATCACCAACATGGGTGGCAGGTGTTCCACATTAGAGGTCAATCCATCACTGGTTAGATCAGACCATAAACTAATCACTCTGGATGTCCACACCCCACCACCACCCCCAGTTAAGGAAACCACAGTAAAAAAACTTTTCTAAAGCAAACTTCACCTTACTTAAGACAGAGTTGGTAAGTTTCACAGCCCCCACGCTAAAGGATAATACTGCCCCAAGATGCAAAAACCTTTACAAATGCACTCTATGAGCACCTACAAGGATGCATGGATCATGCCATCCCTAGCAAAACCAAGACTCACTCCTCTAAGAGAAGGAAACCAGTTTGGTGGACCCCTCCAATAAACAGGCAATACAATAAAAGGAGGAAACTAGTTCAGAAAAAAAAAAATCCCAAGAAGGAAAGACATCCCTGATCAGTATCAGTAAGAAACTAAGGTCCCTCATGAAATCATCCAAGGCTAACTTTGAAAGAAAAATAGCCAAGAATTCAAAAGATAGCCACAAAGCCTTCTTTAGCTATGTTAAGAATCTAAGTAGCAACTCGCAGATATGCACTGAACTAGTGTAAAATAGCACAAAATATACTGAACCTACTGATATAGCCAAAATCCTGGTAGACAGATTCAGTGCAAACTTCACCCCCCCTCACCTCCAAAAGGGCATACAACAATATCGGAAAAGTGTAGTGTCCCAAAAATCACAGACAGACAGGTGAAAACAACCCTTTCAAAAGCCAAAAACACAGAGTCAATGGAACCAGATGGTGTCCCAGGCTGCGTCTTGCACAAACTACAGAACAAATTAACCCCCCACCAAAACATGCTGTTCAGCCTCAGCCTCTCCACAGGCTACGTGCCCATAGAATGGCACACAGCAACAGTTATTCCTATCCACAAAGGAGGGGCTACAACTGACCCTGGTAACTATTGCCCCATAAGCTTGACTAGATGGTCTGCAAGGCTATGGAGCGCATCATCATCATGGAACTCATTAACAAAGACATTAGGAACCTCCAAACACTTGACCTGACCCACTTCAGCTTTATTAAGGGCAGATCATGCCTATTAAACCTGGTTGACTTCTTCGAGACAGTCACCAAGGCCATAGACAAGGGAAAGGTAACTCACACAGCTTACCTCGACCTCGCCAAGGCTTTTGACACCATTCCCCACTCGGGTATTACAGAAAAACTCACCAGCCTGAACATAAACCCCTACATCATGAGATGGGTTGCCAACTGGCTTACAGACAGAACTCACACGGTAAGAATAGTGGGCTCCAGGTCCGAATCTAAACCAGTCACAAGTGGTGTCCCACAAGGCTCGGTCCTGGGACCCCTACTGTTCGGCATATACTTCTCAGAAGTAGAGGCAAACACAGGAGGACTATGGCTAACCAAGTTCACTGATGAGTGCAAACTGGGAGCTATAATTGACTCTCCGGCTGACATGGACATCCTCCAAAAGGGCCTTACTGAGATGGACACCTGGTGTCAAAGTCATGGCTTCAAGCTAAATGCCAAAAAATGCTTAGTCATTCCATTTGGGAAAAACAAACCACATAGGTGGCAGCCCCGTTAATACAGAAGAGGTAATAAGAGATCTGGGGACCCAGGTAGATAGTAATCTCTCCTTTGACAACCATATTGTCAAAGTAGTTAGGAAATCCTTCTATGTAGCCCATCTAATTACTAAAGGGTTTGCATCTAGAAATAAAGAGGTTATAGTGCCCCTCTACTCGTCACTTATTAGACCCATCATAGAGTACAATGACCTATTTGGGATGTACCTCACAAGACACTTCCAACAGCTGGAAAGACCACAAAAGTACCTCACCAAGAGGATTACTGGCCTCCAACATATGTCCTATGCCGCCCCGACTGAAACAACTCCGACTGTACTCAGCGGCATATAGCTTACTCAGAGGTGATCTCTGCCTGACTTACAAAGCCATGCCCAACTCAGAATTGATGGACATGCTCCACCTAAAGAAATCCAAGTCACTGCGAGCCAAGTGTTCTAGTGAGCTAAACCTCACCACAGCAATAAATAGAACATGCTGGAGGGATAGATTCCTGTCACAGAGACTCCTCATGCTTTGGAACAAAATTCCAAATTACATCAGGCAGAGCCCCTCACTAACACTCTTCAAGAGAAACCTTGATGAGTGGATGGGTAACAGAAAATACACCCCTGGGATCATTTCATTGGCTCTGCTTGACAGAGGATCAGTTAATTAATCAACGGGGCGGCGAAAGCCGACACACTCTGGCTAGGCTTATAAATGCCCTCGAGCAGATAGCCTAATATCTACCTATAAACCTATGAACCCAAATTAATATAGGATCATAGCTGAAGTGAACATATCCAGTATCAATGAGAGGAAAAACAAAGTATAAAGAGGGACCTGATATTGGAAGGAAAACTGCTACATATGTTCCAGCCACAGTAAAGTCATCTAGGTGTTCCAGACAACAAAAATACAACTATAAAAGTGATTGTTTGAGTAGGCATGTCTTACAAGTCTTACAACTGGTTTGTAAATGATAATGTATATTGTGTGTCCTTAATTTTAGTGTGCCATCACAATAAGCCATATAACATATGAGGTGTAGAATGTGTACAAATGCCTAATACTTAAGAAATAAACACCATATTTTCAGAGCAGGTAAAACAAGTGGAAAACAGATGTTTTCATGTCCTCATTCACCTGGCAAAGATAGTTCACTAAACAGGTTTTCATACAGCAATGCTGCTCTATTATGATACTGTAATATCAAGTTTTTCAGAATGATACATTGTGGGCTTTCTAATAGTCAGATTTCCCTGCAGTAGCATTTACGCATAAATCAAAACGATGCATATATGTAGTGCAGAAAACAAAGGCTAGGGCAGTCACTGTGCACCACAGAGAACAGTCTATATAAAGTAAATGTCCATGGCATGTAAACAGCACTGCTACTGCCACTTTCTAAGTGGGGTCATACTTGTGATACTTGCCAAGTACCACCCAGTCAATAACAAGGCAGTAAATCATCGAATAAGTACAGGCAGAATGAGTATAAGTGTGAGCATGAGTATGATGAGTATGAGTAGGAGAGTGATGAGCATGAGTATGATTGGTGTGATGCCAATGCACTGGCCCAGTAATTAAGGAACCTCACTCCTGACTTCTAACACCAGTAAGGGATGTGCATATTGGGAGGATAACAAGTACACACACAGTAAAGTATAATTTCCCTTAAGAGCACACAGAGATCACAGTCAGTCTGGAGCTGGTTTCTCCCTTTCTCTCCAGATCCCCAATAAGACTCCCCACTGGCACAGCTATAGGGTTTAGATCTCAGCTGAGTGGTCAAGCCAAAACCTCCAGCAACCTCTCTGTCCAACCATTGCTTCGTGACTCTACTCAAATATAAATACACACAGGCACTCTTGGGGAAGACTGGCACAGGTTCACTAACTATGCCACCTTCTGCCCAGACTATAAAGTAGTACTGACTGCCACCAACCTCTCTTATCAGCTACTATAACGGCCCTTGCCAAAGTGTATTCAAGTCTACAGTGCAATGTTATTATTATCCAATTGGTAAGTGTGACTTAGACTTGAAGGCTATTTAGGAGTGGCTTGTACAGTATCACCAAATACATGCAAGTAGTCTAAGAGCTTAAACATTTTTACACAAAACAGCCACACTTAAAAGGTTCACTTATATTTAACAATAAATAATAAAAACACAAGACAATACTTAACAGCCACCAAAAAGCTTCCTGATGAACATTCATTTTTATATTGTAAAGCTTTTTATATTTATTTTGTAGCATACTAATGTTCCTCCTTTTCTTTGCATATATATTTTAAGAACCTCTTTTCCAAAAGCCTGTTATTATATGTTTGTTTCTGCAGTCAGAAGATGATCAAAAGGCAATAACATCAATGCTGTGTGCCATTAAAGTTTACCCAGTGACATTATCTCACAGCATATAAAACCATCTGGGTTGCATAACTTCAGAGAGACCTAACCAGTAGCAAAATATGTTCATTAGTAACAAGTTCTCAGCTGTCCCTGAATTCAGACAATGCCCCTGATTGTTGTCTTATGTTTTTGCCCCAGGCCATCTTAACATTTTTTTCTGATAAACACTGAGGATTCCAATCAGTCAATAACATTTCATTCTTTAAAAAACTGCATGTTGATGCAAAACCTATTCTGTTAACTTTCTAAGTGAATTTGAGTAGTGTTTAAACATTGCCCATATTTTGTGTCTTTGCCTCCTATTATTTGTTGGCTTTGTCTCTGCGTCTTGATCAGAGACACTAAGTGGAATGGTGAGTACCCAGTATTTTTCATGCAGACATCACACAGAGTTTTAAATTCTATGAAGTATAAGAAGGCTTTGGATGGTGTATCTGACCTCATCCCAGGATACACAGGAGATGGCATAAGGAGAACAACAGATCCAGCACTTTGATAATCCAGATATGTTCCTGTAGTAAAATGAGGCATTATTCTTGATCTCCAGGGATCATAAAGTGTAATCCAGTTTATATAGCTGGGGAGAAGGTAAAAAAATAGCATAACTGTTTTAACCAGTCTATGGAAGAAACTGAAAAAAGTATATTTAATTCCATCTTGATCCCTTGTTAATGGTCCCACATCCATCCACTTAAGTGGTTAGTGTTATTATCCACCTAATTGGTTAGTATTATCTTATAATATTGCCTAATGTTCCTTGTCACTGATTGGTTTATTTTAAACTGCTGATTGTATATATTTGAGGCTGAAATGGTTGGATTTTAATGGTCTGAGGAAGGATGAAGCAGTTGTGAAAGCGCTTACTTATATATCAAAACATTTTATTTTATGACCCGACTGGCAGTGTTTTAATTCATTGTCATATTGGTTCACTTTATTATCTTATAATATGTTTTACTCCAAATAGGCATGATAAGGGAGTTGTTTTGGAATAAATCTGTTTCTCTTTCAAGGCTTTTTACATTCCACAAAACTTTATGCATCTCTAGAATACACAGCCATTTTGCTTTTTTCTCCATGCATTATTCTACCCCCTGATTTTGAATCATGGATCCGAAGATATGCTGTTAACAGAGTATTATTTTTTTTTAATGACACCCTTTGATTTTTGAAAGCTGCAATCTCCTAGACACACTTACAATACCCCATTCTTGTTTATCAAGTGACAACTCATATGTTTATAGTTTTATGATGGAAACATCATACCTTTGACTGTAAGAGTGAAGAGAAATACTCTGGAATAGACTGGCCATACATGTCAAGCAGAGCACCTCCTCCCCCCTCTTCAAAAGGAACCTTGACGATTGGATGGGAGACAGGAGTAATAAGACTCTTAAGTCATAATGGGGCTATTGGGGTGGCAATGTGGCCTATAGGTTAAGTTTCAAAAATCGATATGGAAGTGCTCAGTGTGAAGGTCATATGCCAGCTTTGCTCTGAGCCACAGCACGCTCCTATGTCCAGCACCTTTCCAAAATAGAGACAACCTCCCCCCAGTAGCAACATTGGTTTATTTTTATTGCTTATTTAGAATCATTTAGCCTGCTTTATCCCTTTGGCACCCTCGTAGGTTTTGGCATACAGATCGATATATCAGGCAAAACTAGGAGCGAATTTATGTTATTTAAATACTAGGAAAGGCAATAATTGTTGTACTTATCAAAGTTACTATGTTAGTCAAGCACTAGGAAAGACAGTCATTCTTGAACTTAGCATAGGTACTTCATGATGCATGGGGATTAAGAACATTTTGTTAATCTTTCTAGTCCCACACAAAGGCAACACCACTACCCCTCCTTGGATTGGCTGCATCCCAATTTCTTCCCCAGTCAGGAACAATTAATGATGGTTCCAATTACATTCCAAGCCTGAACCCATCTAACCAATAATAAAAATGAGATTTTTGTAATGCAGCTTTAATGCAGTCATTTGGAAAATTGGGTATAAATGCAAGCGTTTTAACTGGATTGTTAATAAATGCTCTCACCTGCCAAAAAGATAACATGATGAAATAAACTTGATTTTGGAAGATAATAACTACTATATGTTCTTTGCTGATTTCTCCTAGAAGATAATTTGAATGAAACATTTTCCAAGAATTTTTATAACAAAAAGAAATAAAGGTCTACTTTCGGATTACTACTACTTGGTGCTCCCTCCGAGCTACTGTGGATCCAAACAACAGATCACACAGTATCTAGACTTTAATTTTTCAATGGTAACATAGCAAGGAGAACTTCAGGGGCAATCTCCTATAAATAAATTATCTTTTTTTTTCTTACACTTTGTTTTTAGGTTCAGGAAAGGAAATGAGGAGCTGGACAGTTTTTCTTAAAGTAAACTTAAATACTGCTTTAGGTGTAAAACAAGGATTAGCTCTCAAAAAGAAACCCTGTCCCTATGGAAAATGAGATAGGTTTGACTCACTGTAAGAGCTTACAATTCAGATACCTTTCTTGCAGAAGTCAGAGGAATCAGCAAAAACTGTTTTCAATGTTAAGATCCTCAAGTCAGCCAAATTAGCTGGTTCAAATGGAGCAACTGTTGGCTTCTCTAGCATAAAATTAAGATCCCAAGGAAAGGCCACTGGTTTTCTTGGTGGCCTCTTATGCAAAAACCCATCAAGAACATTTTGACATGGCACTGCACTGAAAATGGAGGATCTATGAACAGACATGCTGAAATAGCCAATAAATGAACCTTGACAGAGGGGTAGGACAGCAACTCACACAAATATTGTAAAACCAGAGACCAACTACCCTGAATGGGTGCTGGTTATATTGTTGTCACCAACTAGAAAACCTTTTTTATTCGCTAATGCACGATTTTCTAGTAGCAGGCTTTCTTGCCTCCATTAGTACTGGCTGCACATCCTAAACAGATGTCTAAAAGGAATTAAGACACTATAATCCAGCCAGTCAATTGCAGCTGATTGATGTTGGGTTGTAATTAACACCTCTGTTCTTGTGTGAGTAGATCCAGTCTGTGAGGAAGCTTCTGATAATTATCTCTGGCTATTTCCAAAAGAAGACAGAGCTATAACAGTGAGGGAGTCACAGCAGAAATTTTGGGGATTCCTTATTAATCTTAAGAAGTACCTTGGATGTTAGTGGAAAGGGTGGAAAAGCATACAGGAACATTCCTGTCTAAGGAAAAGAAAAGAAAATGCATCCGTCTTCTATGTCTTTTTGCACTGAGCCCTGGAACAGAATCTTGCCAACTGATTGTTCAGAGAGGTGGCAAAGAGGACTACTTGAGGAGCCCTCCACATATGGATTAAATTTAGGAAGAACTCCTAATCTAGTTTCCATTCTTCAAGTCTGCTCTACTCTTGCTCAGGTTGTCTTCCACAACATTTTACTCTGAAGGGATATAGAATTTATGTAGAGTGAGATTGTTCTGTGAAGCTATATCCCAAGCTAATAAGGCTAGTCTGAAAATGTGGTATGACCTGGTTCTCTCTTCCTTGTTGATGCACCACATGACTGGGGTATTGCCTGTAAATACTAGAACAGGTCCCTATGACCAAAGGTGGTTAAGATAGTTGAGTGCCTTTATCAGGGCAAACATCTCCCAGATATTTTATTTATTTATTTATTTATTTTTTACATTTGTTGACCGGGATAGTCCGACTGGATACATGTCCATTTTCAGCGGTGGCCCGGGGCGAAAAGCTCCACAACCAACAAATACAGAAAAGTGATATAGACAATGCATTAAACACACTGTTTATACAATCATTAAATCAGAAATGAGCACTATAATAGCATGGGACAATAAGATATTAGGTTAAATTATAAAGTCAGAAATTAGCACAATTAGAATACATAATACAATTGTGATAAAGCTTTTGAGTTGTAGAGATGATCCTAGTCAGGTTTAGAGCAAGGATATAACCAGTGTGATTTAAAGTATTTTTTGAGACTTTCTTTGAATAGTGTAAGTGAGGATACTAGAGTAAGGTCAGCAGGGAGTGAGTTGGCAAACAAGGCATCCCCAGCTGAGTTGTTGATTTTGAATGTTTGGACCATTAGTCTATTGGATGAACGAAGTGGCCTAAGGTTACTATATGGGCTGATGATATTTTTGAGTGCGGGTGTATTATCAGGTTGGTTGAGTAATTTATGCATTACTATGAGCTGGTTAAACTGTAGTAGGGAAGGTGGTTCAAGCCACCCTAGAAGATTTAGGCTGTGACAGTGGTGCGTCCTATATGCCGAGCCAGTGGCAAATCTAACAACGTGGTTGTAACAGCAAGATAGTTTGTTAAGATCTGCTTTATGCAAGTTTGTGAATGGGGGCATAGAGAAGGGTGGAAAGTAGATGAGAATGGATAATGGCAGTTTTAGCAAGAGGAGTAAGGAAAGGTTTGAACTTGTAAAGGGACCCAATTTTTTTGTTTATGGTTTTGATAGTTTGATTGATATGAGCATTGCATTTGAGGTTATTGTCTACTATAACTCCCAGGAGTTTGGTTTGGGCTTCAGGGGAGATGATGGTGCCTTTATTAGAATTTATGGTAAAGGTTGGAGGGTTGGACCTACGGGTGGGGGAGAAAAGAAGCAGCTTAGTTTTTTAGGGTTTAAGATTAGACAGTGATTGGTGAGTCAATTTTCAACTATGTTGAAAGTACTCTGGGTTAGTGTCAGTAGATTTGTTGGAGAGGTGGCTGAGCAGATTAACATGGAGTCATCTGCCTATTGAATGCATGTTGCTTTTGGGGGTGTGGAGGTCATTAATAAAGATGGAGAAAAGAAGGGGTCCTAGTATAGATCCTTGTGAGACTCCTAAAGTGATGGGTAGATGGGATGAAAGCTTATCCTGCCATAGGAGAGCTTGTTGTCATCCAGACAGGTAAGAGTGAAACCATTGGAGAGAATGGTAGTCTAAGGAGATGGCTTTCAGTAGCTGGTGGTTAACCATATCAAAAGCCTTGGAGTGACTGAGAAAGAGTGTTGTGGAAAGTAGGTTGTTATTACGGTTGTGGGTAATGACATTAGAGAAAGAGAGAATAGCTGAGCCGGTACTGTGGTACAACCTAAAGCCATGTTGAGAGCCAGCCAACAGCTTATTTTGGATAAGGTAGTGCATAAGTTGTTTATGGACACATTTCTCCATAATTTTAACTATAGGTGATATAATAGCTATGGGTCTGAAATTTGACAGTTCTATGGAGCTACCTCCTTTATGTAGAGGTATAACATGGGATATTTTCCAGATTGAGGGGATGGAAGCCTCGGATAGGGTTCTATTGATCAAGATTGAGATAGGGTAGGCTATGATGTCTGAGGCTTTTTGCAAATACTCTGCAGGGAGGAGGTCAGCAGCTAGAGTGGTAGGCTTTAAATTCCTAATTAGGGTTTCAGATTAATGGATTAGGAACAGGTTGAAAGTTAAAGGAGAGTGTTGTACTGGGTATATACTTATCTGAGTTAGAGCAGGTGGAAGTGAGTTGGCTAGCAGGGACTAGATAGTTTCTGTGAAGAAACTATTGAAGGTATTTGCAATGTCCTCTGGCGATTTGTGGGTAGAAGCTAACGGGGCAGGAGTAGAGGTATGGCCTGGGTGAAGAAGTTTGTTTATACCAGCCCAGAACTTTTTATGCATTTGCATCTGTCTTTGGTGTTTGTATGTTTGTGGTGTATTCTGATGAAGTCCTACTATGACTGGGGATGAAAGTGCCTAATAAACATGGTATGCTTTAATGGCTGGGTCCATTCATGACCTTTTTGTGTTTTTACAAGTTTGGTTTTGTGTGGTTTACTTTTTGTGTTAATATGACATCAGGTGACGATGGTTCTCTGGTACATTTTACCCAAGCTCATTTTGATGACCTCAGTCATTTTGTATAGAATTTGACTTTACTTCTTCAACATATGATTGCAAGTTCCCCAGCTGTCAGGAAATTGTAGCTTATGCACTTACTCACATCCTCCATTCCCACAAATCAGCATGAGGATACACTACAGCAGAGGCAGCTGCTGAGAGGATCTTCCTGGGTGAAAGTATTATCCCAACTATGCAACTGAGCATGAATTTGGATTACCCTACTAATTTACCTCCACTTTCTCATTTGGATATGTGGTTTAACAAGAACATGGACTCATTTTTTGTCAGGCAGTGAACTGTAAGTACTATATCCCAATCACTTGTGGATTTCGAGAGCAAACTTAAATTTAGGAATTGCAAATTGAGAATTCTTATTTTATTGAATCCATCAAAGTGAATTGTGTTCCTAACGAGCACCAGTCTTGGAAGTTTCCTACTGGACTAAAAACTACAGTCAGCATTACGCAAATATCTTTTACAACTTTTTTGATAGGCACAGTTGTGTGTTGATCATTTGCTAGTTAAACATAACCGGTTAGCTATAGATCAGTTCTGGCTGATATTTCAGGCTTAGATAAGTGAACTACAAATGACCTTTCATTCAGTACATATCATGCACACTATTTAAGTATGTTAAAAAAGTGGATATCGAATGTGATAAAATCAAGGAAAGGAAACTAAAAAGTCTGACTGTGATTGATTTGACTATTCAGATAATAAAGATCCAGCTGCACCTCAAGGAAACACCATTGGTGACAACAATGTCCACGGTGAATTACCTATTAATACCAAAATAGGAGATAATTTATTAGAGAGGTCCCTTTAGAATTTCCACCACTAAGACGCTCCAAGCATTTGAAGGGCAAGAGGAACAACTTTCATCCCCCAGAGACAGTGGATTCATCTTCTGGGAATTTAACATCTTCACAAACAATCAAAGGCCCAAGAAAAAGTATCAATAATACTGGAAGAGCAAGTGGTGGTGAATGGTTCCTTTTTTATAGATGAAAAAATTTGAATGATATTCCTTTTAGAGTGGTCCCTTATGAAGCTTGGGACTTTTGTGTATATAATTATCATAGTTATGATATTACAACTGTACATGCTGAACTTTTCAGCAAAGGTTTATCTTTTGTTCCAACAAAAAGACTTGATGGTACAAATATTTTAAGTGATCTCAAACTTTTAATTAGAATCTTAATTTAAAATAGTTTTTCAATGTGAATTTTGGTGGTGATGAGATTAATCACTTAAAGTTATCTAGTACATTTAACACCCCAGTACACCCTATTTTATACAGTTTTGAACAAGTATGTGTGGTGGGTTTTAAACATAAAGCTTCATTCATTGACAAAATGTTTTAATATCACTGTACAACAGAAACAATTAATTGATCACGTTCTGTCTAGTGGGAATATAAGAATTATGAATAAAGGGGGTGTGATTGTAGTCATGGATAAATTTAATTACAGTCAAATGATGTTTAATATATTGTTTGATGAAGCATATAATGAAGCTTTACTTAATCAGGTACACATGTTGTGTCTTTCGGCTTTTCCTAGTTAGGGGTCGCCATAGAGGAACTCCGGTCCGCTAATGATTGGCAGTAGATTTTTATGAGCCGAGTTGCCAGCCCTGACACACAACCTTCAACAAAGGTGCGCCCATTCATGCATGTCTCCAAACAGAAGACACTCTAGCTAAGAATCGAACAGGACAACGTCTTACTGTGAGGTGACAACGCTACTGCAGCACCATGGCATAACAAAAATTCAACATATTATTGCACAATATTCTTATGCAAGGGCAGTTAACCTCAGATGAATATAATTATTTACAAATTAAAAATCCCTCCATTCCAACTATCTTTGAAGTTCCTA